>NC_137956.1:31676276-31763776 GCF_963924665.1 Micromys minutus
AGTAAGTCCTTGGCTGCATCTCTTTAATTCTTAAGGGAAAACTCCTAAAATAAGACAATCTGGCTTTGTAGGATTTTTCTCTAAGACTCAGAGAGGAAAGCTGTCCTACAGAGGAACTCCTGGACCTAGCCTGTCAGGGTGTGCCCCTTGTCTTCAAGCTGGGAATCTGCATCTGTAAAATGTGAGCATGCTCATGGGACGGACTTGACTACCATTTCACTTTCAACCACAGGCTTTGAGTTGCCCCCTCAGACCATGCCTGAGCAGGCGGGCAGGGCATGACCATCTCTTTCTCCATGTGTTCTCTCCCCAGCCCCATGCTTGGATGCATTATTACCAAAGACCCCTACCCCAGACCCAAGGATAGGTCAGCGCGTAGGTGAGATATCAGCTTCTGAAGTCTTCCCTTCCCAGCACCTAAACACTGTATCAAATACTATTCCCATGATTGCTTATATCCTAAAAGATGATGCTAATTATAGAAATTGTGTACATAAAAAATGGATCAGAAATAGAGAGTGAGATTTACAATAATCCAATGGGAGGGAAAGTTACAAATGCCAAATGGGGCCTGAGACTATTTCCCACCCGAACCGGTGACTTGGTTCTCAGGATGGCGGCACAGGAGAACAACTGGAATGTACAAGAGTCATGGAGGATGGCGGGGTTCTTCTCTTATAGATGAGCAATCAGGTGTCAACCTACAGGCAACAGGAACAGCACTCCATAACCTAAGGCAAGAGGTTACAATACAAAATCCAGTGTTGGGAGATTACTCCAGTGTCTGTGGCCTCATAAATTCTGGGAGAGACAGATCAGGGGCAGGAAACCAGCTAGTAAACTGTGGTGACCATAATACCTACCTAGTATTACTGTGTGATAGGGTCTTTGGCTCTCTTTTATTTCTGATGCAAATGCAAGAGGTTCATTTTCCTGAGAGTTGGGGTCGACCCTCCATCAGGCCCTCGTGTGGAGTGACTGAAGGTGATCCCAAATGGCTATAACAAGCAGTCTTTATACCTTAGAGGGGTTCAGATTACATCAGCAAGGTTACAGTTTAAACTTATTGACTAAGCATATTGACCTTTGACTACTGACTAGCAAGCACGGGCAGATTATGACACACATTCGAACTCTATCTGGGACCAGAGGGTCAGGTGACTATCGGTCAGTACATTCTGCAGTTTTTTAAGAATGTTAATGCTCCTCCCAAGAACTGTGGGTGGAGAATGGAACTTGGCCTAGCCTTGACCTGAGGTAGATGGGTATAAGGCTGGCAAAAGCCCCCAGGGTCCTTCATCCCCTTCCCCTTTTGCTTGTACAAGCTTCAATCTTGGAGCTACGCTCAGGGATCTCTGGTGACTAACTCATATTCTTCAGGTCCTGTCCTCGGGGTCTCATATTGTTGGCATAAGACTGACCATTGGATCTAACTACCCCAAAAGTTTGAACTTCACCATCACATAAATTTGGAGAAGACAGAGAATTCTATCTATAGCACGGCTCAGACGGACTGGGTTCTGTTGGTGCCGGGAGGATAACGATCTCCTTTTGTTGGATGCTTATCACGTGCCAGCCACTGAGCTAGGAGTCTGCCACGTATTAGCTCAGCTATTTTTTTCCCACAACAAAAATCACTTTTATTTCTTTATAGATAGGACAAAACTGAGGCTACAGGAAGTTAAATGACTTCCCCACAGACACAATGGTGACAGCAGCAAGATTTGTACTCAGAAATGCCTGACCCCAAAGTCCTGCGTCTCCATCTACTCCCAGCTGACACAACATCATAGGTTCTACATGTCTTTCTTCTTCTTGGTCCTGAGCAGAGTCTGCCATCAGAGAAAAATAGTCAAGTCTTTTTCCTTCGTAGACTTGCTATCAGCATTCTCTCCTTTTTCCATAATCCTATTTTTTAAAAAATGTCAGTCTCTGGAATCCAAAGGGTGGTAGATGGATAGTTTTCCTCAACCCAAGACTACATCTGGGTTTGGTTTGGGGTTGGTGGGTGTTTCTTTGTTTTGTTTTGATTTTTTGCTGTTGTTGTTGTTGATTTGTTTGTTTCTTTATTTCTTTTTTGTTTTTTATATTCTCCCAGGGAGCATTCAAGAATAAGTAAGGATGTGGAATCAGGCACCCAGATTCGAGAAGTGTCTCCTCAGCCCTCAGTTTACAGCGATGAGCAGACTTCAGTTCCCCCTTCGGACTGTTTGGAGGAGAAGGGAAACGATGCATGTGAGTGGCTTTATGAACTGAATAGCCTTATGTCTCTATTCCATAGCACAGACCCATTTGTTCCCTCTGGCTGGTCAGAACAGAATCCAGAATAACCATCCCCTGTGTTGCTTCCCCTACATTAGAGGAGATGAAACTGCCGACAGGGAGGAGTAGCATACATCAGATGTCTGCAGTGAGAAGAGCCACCTGCCTGCCGAGTCTGGGCTGGACTGGAGCCAGGCGAGATGGCTGCCCTTCATATGGGGCACGGTGCCTTACAAAGCACGCCGACATCTGTCATCTGGCTTGCTCCACAACCATTCTCCAAGACAGCCAATGTGGATAGCTTTATCCTTGCTGGTCAAAAGAGAAACTTAAATTTCAGAGGATGAGTAGGTTGACCAAAATCTCCTATTCATCAAGCCCTGGTCTCATGCCTCCTGAATATCTGCTCCTGGCTTTTGTGACTGAGGCACAGCATCTACTGCTTAACATATGCCGTCAGCTGTGTAACCCACTGATAAACTGAATAAATTGCTTAGCTTTGTATAAATTATTAATAAATGTGTAATTATATATGAATTACATGAACCACACATATATTCATTTTATTAGGATTTGGGGAGGTGTTTGCTTTACTGTTTTAATTCCACTTGAGAATAGCTCAAACATTTTGGAAGGCTTCTGAAAACCTGTCAGCCCTACAGACAGTGTTGTGAGAGCCAAAAATTTACAACTGCCTACCTTCAGCCCACCTACAGCACACACCAGCTTAATTTTTTTTTACAAAGGGTCATCTGTCTCACTGGGATCCCCTCCCTGACAGAAGATGGGGGAAAACCAGGGTTCCTCTTTGGATTGACAGGTGTCTAGAGACTTGTAACACAAAGTGCTCAGAGTCTCTGTCCTTAGTCTTAGCCTGACTGCTACCTCTGTGGAAGCCTTCCCTCACGTTCCCAGGCTGGCCACCGCTATCCTTTTCTGTTTCCCCACAGTACCCAGTAATAAACTAAACCACCCTGTAAGGAAAGTCATGTCCGTTTCGTTTGTATTACCCATGGACACTGGTGAGGCATCTGAGGCCAGAGACTGACTCTCCCTCAGCTTAGGGCCTGTCAATAAATGCCTCCAAGAATGAATGAGATAATAAATGAACTAAAGGAGGATTATTTACATCCTTCTCAGATATTTAAACTTCCCCTGGGTCAAAGAGATAGAAGGTGACTGTTTAGGTCAGAAAAAAAAATAATAATGCTTAAGAATGTTTACTAAAAAGTATATAGTACTTTGTTAAGGACCCAGCCCTTAGGGGGATTTTAAATTGATGGCCCTTGGCACTGTACAGTCAGGATCACGAGCTGGGTTAATTTCCCTGGTCATCTTCATGATTGTATGAGGCTGTTCAAGGGTTACAGTCTTTCTTCCACTCCTTACCAGGTCCCTGATGCCCGAGCGGTTGTAACCACTGTTTTCTATTGAGAACGTTCAATTTATCCATTTCTTTTGGCGAATGCAATTTTTGAAATCTACATGGGGCTTCCTCCACGTAGAAAACAGCGCCGAGCACTCAGTGCTCTTTGAGGAAACATCCCCTCAAACCCGGACTTGGAGAAGTATGAACTGGAGCCCGTGGTCCTCAGTGGGAAATTTAATTCATCTCACCGGGGAGCAGTTGGGGGCAATTCCAGCCTGAGTTTCCACTTCTTCCCTTAATGAAGTGGCAGCTTTTTGGATGATAAGGAGTGACTGCAAACTGGGAACATTTTACAGATGCAAAATGCCCTTTCATACAGAAAATGTGTGTCTTATTTTGAATTGTGTCCTGCAATGTTAGCCCACTATAAAATAGATGCCTACAAGAAATTTAGAATAACTTGTGGAAATATTTATGAAATAAGGTTAACCTTAAAAGGACCACGTAAAAACACACACATACACACAAACACATACACACACTCATACACACACATACATGCATTCATGTGCACTCAATGTGTCCTCATTTCTGTTTTTTTTAAATGTACACAGGAAAGAGGAAAACATTTTTCTGCTTTTATCTTCAAACCAACCCCACAGTGTTATTATGTAGAATTCTATTAAATGACTTGCCCAAAGCTGTACAGCTTCCTCTGTTGCCCAAAGTTGCAATGCATGTAAAAGAGTTGGATGGTGCTTGTATTTTTTCATCCAGAAGGCAACATGTGTGGGGGAGGGGGAGCTCTGCTTCCAGGTGCCCAGAGAAACCTGAGAGTCCACAGCACTGTGGAGGATGCAGGGGCCAGATGATTGGCTTCTTCTGGTGAAGGGTGAACTGCAGTATGTCACTTCTAGATTGAAACTCAGAATCCCTCTTTATTCGAGGAGTGGCAGTCTGCCAGCAAGGGCTGTCCCCTACCACTGCAGTCCAGGAAAGGGGACAACATGAGTTAGACTTGATTTGCAGCCCAGCCAAGACATGGTACTGAGGTGTCGCTTGCAAGCATGGGCAGGTGTACTCCCCGGTGCATGCATGTGTGTAGTCAGAAGTAAATGTCAAGTGGCTCCCTCTAGTGTGCTCCATCTTGTTGATTGACACGGGGTCTCTCATGGAACCTGGAACTCACCATTTTGGCTAGACTGGTGGCCCAGCAAGCCCCATCTCCACATCCCTGACACTGTGATTACTGGCACATGCCACCAGGTGGGACTTTCACACGGTGCTGGAGTTCTGAACTTGAGCTTCCATTTACTTTATCTTCTGAGTCATCTCACCAGTCCCAGGAAATGGTGTTAAGTTTTTTACATCCCTGGGAGTTAGGGTTGCCATTACAGCACATCCCAGTGAAGTCCTAACTGTTCCTGAGATTCCAGGGCATTGGACAGAAACACTAATTGGCACGAACACTGTGGTGGTTTGAATAATAATTCCTGTAGAATAGGCTCCTATATTTGAATGCTTGTGGAGTAGCACTCTTTGTTGGAGTAGGAGTGGCCTTGTTAGAATAGGTGTGGCCTTGTTGGAGTAGGAGTGGCCTTGTTGAAGTAGGTGTGGCCTTGTTGGAGTAGGAATGGCCTTATTGAAGTAGGTGTGGCCTTCTTGGAGTAGGAGTGGCCTTGTTAAAATAGGTGTGGCCTTGTTGGAGTAGGAGTGGCCTTGTTGAAGTAGGTGTGGCCTTGTTGGAGTAAGTGTGTCATTGGGAATGGGCTTTGAGGTTTCAAAAGCCAAGCCAGGCCCATAGGCTGTATCTCTTTCCCCTGCCTGTGGATCTCAAGAGAGAACTGCAACTACGTCTCCTCCACCCTGTCTGCCTGCACACCACCGTGCTTCCTGACGTGATGAAAGTGAACTAACTCTGAAACCGTAAGCAAGCCCACTTAAATGCTTTCTTTTATGAGTTGCCATGGTCATGTGTCCCTTCACAGCAATGGGATACAAAGACAAACATTCTCAAATGACTTTCTATATTATAAATGGAATTTAATATAATGTTAAAGATGGGATGGGTGTGTTAACTTCATATTACTTTATCTAATGCCTGAAATAGTTCACTTCAAAACAGCAAAGGTTTATTTTACCTAGTGGCCTTACAGGTTTCAGGTCATGACCATCTAAACAGTCATGGGGGGGCGGGGCTTGGTGAAGCTCTTGGCCTACAGAGCTGCAGTCTGTCTCCTATGGAAGGCTTCTCTGCGCTCCTGACAAACACCATCACAGTTGCCAAGCTAAGGACTTTCAGTGAGCTAAGCTCCTGGGCTAGTCTCCATCCTCAGCCTGTGGGTCCCAGACTCTGCTCCCAACTCCTCGCGACTCAGCGACTCGGTGGTCCGTGGATGTTCAGGAGTTTGGAAGCACCTGGTCCTGGCTTCATCGTGGGCCATGGACCGACCACCCTCTTCTCCCCCCAATCCTTTTGTGCAGCACCCCAGCAGCGACTGAGTGCTTGGGGGTCAGGTATTTCAACTTGGGCCTACCACATCCTGGTGCTCCAGCGTCAGTGCAGAGAGATGCAGGCAAGTACTCCTTGTTTTGTCTCCCACACCCAGCAGTGTACCCCCTACCCCAGCAGGAAGGGATGCAGACCCACAGTGATCATGATTTAAAATGTAAACATCAATAGAAAATTCATATTGTTAAGAGAAAACCAACATAAGGAAGACAATATTATTTAAAAAAGCATTAACAAATATAATAATCGAGACTCAATTGTGCATAACACCAACCTAAAGGAAATAATAGAATGCAGGTTGATTTGAATGTTTATCCTCTGAAAGCAGGATAGTTTGACTCCCCGCCCTGAAATAACTCTCTATGTATGTGTACACGGGTGTATGCTGCACATGGCTGAAAGTCAGATGAAGACTCAGTCTTACCGCTGTTCCCCTTCACACAGGATCTGTCTTGAACCTGAAGTTCTACAGGTGGCTCGCCAGCTCTTGCCTCTGCCTGCTTCATAACACTGGGTTTGCAAACACATATGGCCATGCCCTGCATTTTACATGTGAGAGGAGGACTTAAACTCAGGTCCTCATGCTTGAAACACTACCTGCTGAGCTATCTCCCCAGTGCTCAGTCTGAGTGCACGACACACCCACCAGACCCAGTGGCAGCTGGAGGTAGCTTGTGAGTCCGCAGCAACTACCGTTGTTGTTGTTGTTGTTGTTTTGATTGGCAGAATGGAGAACCCACAGAGTCCAAATCAATTGCAATATTTTGGAAACCATATTAATTTCTAACTTCTCCTGAGGCAGAGATTTTTCTTTTCTTCTTTGCCTTTTCTTTCTTTTACTTTTTCTCTTTCTCTCTCTCTTTCTTTCTTTCTTTCTTTCTTTAGATTTATTTATTTAATTTATATGAGTACACTGTAGCAGTCTTCAGACACACCAGAAGAGGGCATCAGATCCCATTACAGATGATTATGAGCCACCATGTGGTTGCTATGAATTGAACTCAAGACCTCTGGAAGAACAGTCAGTGCTCTTAACCAGTGAGCCATCTCTCCAACCCATCAGGGATTTTCTTAGTCCCTCATCTTTTCCTCAAATATTTCTACCTGCTGCAGTATCTCTCTTCTATCTTTGACTCTCTCAGTAGATTCTGTCAAAAGAAAATTAAAGGAGAAAACAGCAGCAACCCAGTGTTTTTAATGCCCCACCTGGTCTGCTGTTAATCAGTAAACATTAGTTCTCCTTTACAGATATTGAATGTTCCCCCCTCTCCTTACGTGCCATGTTTCCATTCCTGGACTTAACTCCTTTCTATGTGCATTGACCTATGAACTTATTACTTCAAATGAATCAGTAAAGCTAAGACAGATACAGGATGATATCATTTTGGTAAGAGAATTATACTCAAAAAGTGCCACTCTGTTGAACTGGGGTGGTGGAGAAGAGGGCAAGACTTTACCATTGCCTGTTTCCATTAAGTCTGTCTGATTTGTGGTCTTGCACAAGCAGGAACATAATGTCTGGCCTTAGTCATTTGATTTTTACTGCAGAAACTTAGCTCTATTGAAGTCACAAATAAAAGTTGGTCATATGTAGTAGCCATTTGTAGTATCTTCTTCAGTATCCTCTGTCTTCTCAGTACACCCCTATTTTCATGTGGGGACCCATCGAACACCAAAAAACAAACACCAGACTCTGTCTTCAACGATTAAGCACATGATTTGAGTTGAACAAATGATCCATTATCTAGAGAGTCACAAGACCTTATGACCTCAGAAAACTCAGTCAAAACGAGCCTCAGAACTTCTGTTGGTCAAAGGCACTCTCTCCCACTCTAGTAATGGGAGGTCTAAAAGATCCCTGACAATTCTACCACCACAAGGAAAAAAAACAGTTTAATGATGAAGTCAAAACAGCAAGAATTACAAAGCAGTAAAAACCTGAGCCTTACCCAGTGTGACCTTCCCTGCACCTAGTCATGAATTATTCACTTTTCTTCATTCTCTAAGCGCACATGTGACTTTCAAACAGAAGCTCCCTAACTTGTGTGCCGATATTACCTTGAGAGTCAAGCACTCTCTGCTTGTTTTTGACAGATAAAAGTTGTGACTCACCATTGCTATTCACTTCCTATACTTTATGCTAAAGACACAAAGCAGATGGTGACTATGCTGGTGGATAAGTGTGTGTGTGTGTGCCTTTTCCCAGATAATCAACACCAACAATCATCATTGTCCCCGTCATCACAGTGGATGGGCCCATCATATGTAAATCAAACTCAGATGACCAAAGTTTACAGCAACACTTGAAATTTAGTATCTCAGAAGCGTTTCATTTCAGCCCCATAAAAGTTATGGTATGCTGATTAAATACTGGCTGGAAGCTAAAAGAGTACTTACTCGGGGTTTATAGGGATGGAAGGGATGCATTCTGTAGCTACCTAATTTTTTTTCTAAATATTGCTGTCCAAAGACAGCCAAATACATGCATTTCGTGTGTTGAGGGGAGGGAGTGTGATACACTTTATTTTTTATAATGGTATCTCCTACCAATAATAAAAGAAGAAGGAGGATGGTGATAAAAGAAAAATACTTTCCAAAGAAAACATTTGTTGTCTTCTGGGGGTTTTTTTACCTGTGTTTTTGAGAGGAAAGAGATAATTCATTCCCTCCAAAAAACACTTTTCATACAGAATGTCCCAGCTTTCCCTTGTAATTCCAAGCCAGAGCTTTGAATATTTTGTTCGAGTTCTTCCCCACTCCTCCACCCCACCCTACCCCCACTTCTTTTTTTTTTACTTCCTTCAAAAAGGACAGGATCCCCAGTAATAGATTTTCAAGGGATAAAAGCAAAGCGCTAAGAAGCTAACTCAGCAGAAAAATGGGGTGCATTCCAACCCTTCCAACCCAGCTAACCCCATTCACAATGATGGAAGACAGAGGACCAGGATGGCAGGGGAAGATGCTGTGAAAGAAAGCTCTGAGAATGCTGAGTTTCTGGTTTTGAAACTAGGTACACCTACTAGGGGATCTTAGAAGACTTCTTATGGGTCAAGTAATTAGTTAATCTACAAGAATATCTTTAGGTGAAGCCTCATGCCAAAATTAAACCATGAGTTTCCACCTTGGTGATTTCTGTCATACTCCCATTTTTTGTTAACTATAAACATTTCAAACCTAGAGAAAAGTTAAGAGAATTGCATAGCTACCATCTAGACTCTAACAATGAAAAGGTTTTTTTTTATATTCACTGTCCATTTAACCACCCCTCTTTTGGTCATCCCACTCTCAAGGTAAGTTGCAGATATCTGCATACTTTTTTCCAAAACACTTTGATCACAATTATCATGAAGTGGAGTCCAAGGTTTATTTATAGTACCTTATTCTAGGTAGACTTTACATAGAGTGAATTGCATGAATTTTAAGTGCACTGTCCCATGGGCTTTAACAAATGCACATGCCTGTGAAAGAAAGCCCCGTCAAGACACAGAGTATCACTGTGGTAATTTCTTTCCAGCATGAACTATTAGTAGCGCTGTTCCTCTGTGCCATTCATTTATCCAACAATATTTTCAGAGTTTCTCTATTTCGGAGATGGCAAAGTAAATGAGGCAGAGCTTTCTAGGAGCTGACACATTATACGAAGGGATGGCTGTGTTTTAATTAATTAGTCAACTCATTAAACTGAATAGTCACAACTGCCATGGAGATTTGTTCATACAGAGAAGGGGTCAGCCAGTGCACTTGAGATGGGGACAAAAAAAAAAATAATAACTTCATACTGGGCAATTTGAAAATGCAAAGGAAACCCCAGATGGTTAGTGGCTAAGGATCCTTAAGTCTATGGTCCTATTTGGCAGCTGGCTGAGATATAGGAGAAGAGAGAAAGCTGGTAACATAGCAAGGATCATGTCCAAAACAATCTCTAATATCCTTCAAGAGCTGAGCTGTTATCCAGGTGACAAAAACTGAGGGAGTGCTGTAGACACCCAACCCATGGTGACAGACTCCCCAAGGGACCTAGACATGGGTGGCAGAAGCCTAACACAAGGCTCTTGTGACAGAAGGGCCAACATTATTGAATTGGGTGCTAAGCTGTGAAAAATGTTAGTCCATAAATCCAGGCATCTGGACTCCCAAATCCATGCAGGATGCAGCTGGCTACCAGCCAGGATGGGTTTCCACATGATTTCGGAAAACGCAGAAGAACTCAACATTACACCAGCCCCTTCACTCAGCCCCAGAGAGCCCTGTGAAATATGGAGAACGGAAGAAACCCATTGGAAACCTGGCTTTCAGCGTATTCCTTCTATAATATCATCAGTCACATTGTGATAATCAGGCAGTGGGTGTGTGGCCACATAGTTTGAGGTGTTGTAATGGGTCCTCCCAACTCTAATGAAGAGCCATGGCTGAAACAGTTCAGTCACTTTGGTCTACTGTGAGAGAAAACAAAGATGTGTGTATCTGTGTGTGTGTCTGTGTGTGTGTGTGTGTGTGTGTGTGTGTGTGTTTGTATCTGTGTGTCTGTGTGTGTGTGTCTGTGCAAGAGTATGTACACTCACATGGCATCGGCAATGGAAGTGGTGGTGACAATGACGATGATGATGATGATGTGGGTAAGTGTATAAGTCATACAAGCATATGGGTACACACACATGCTGCTATCAAGGCTCAGGCCCATGTGTGGTTCTCTCCTCCAAGGTAAGATGTTTGAAATGACCCCGGGTGAGATGTCAAATTCTCTTTCAAAAGGACAGAAAATAATGATGCTGTTGTATGACAGGTGGCAGAATCTGCAGTGAGTTTCTAAAATCAATAACTGTGAAGCCAGACCACTGCTGCATAAACAAAAGCAGCCAGGATCTCCCCAAGGGTATGGCGTCTTCTAAACTCCCAGTATCTTTAGTTTATGGTGAAAAATCACAGGACAAACAGCATCCACAGAAAAACAGAAGGTGTGGATAAGCCAGAAGAGAGGTCTAATAATGAAAAAGGAGACACCATAGAGGGAAGAGACCTCAGGTCTTCATTTGTTTCTCTGGGCTCTTGACAAAGGAATACCATTGGAGAGTGGTCTTTTGTTTTAAGGTTTACTTCTTTTCTATTCAAAAATTTTCTTCCATACAATATACTTTGGTCATGTTTTCCCCTCCTCCAACTCTTTCCAGATTCTCCCCCATCTTCATACCCACCCAAGTTAATGATCTCTATCTATCTATCTATCTATCTATCTATCTATCTATCTATCTATTCATTTATCTATCTATCTATCCATCTATCTATCTATCCATCTATCTATCTATCTATCTATCTATCTCTATCTCCATTCCTCCTACCACCTTCTTTCCCTCCCTCCCAAAAGAAAATCAAAACAAACCAAATATATAAACAAACAAACAAGCAAGCAAGCAAAACAAAAACCCCACCAAAAAAGACATAGCATCTGGTTTTATTGGCCAACTACTCCTGTGCCTGTCCCGGAATGTGGCTGATATACCCAGTGACACTCCACTAGAGAAAATAGATTTCCCCTTTGAAAGCATACATCACTTGCAAATAGCTTCTTAGTTAGGGATAGGATTCTACCTGGGTCCACTTTGCCTTCTTAGTCTTGCGTGGGCTTCACAGTCTCTGTGGGTTTATGCGTAGATCCAACCTGTTGTGTCTGGAAGGCATTGTTCCTTGGAATCACCCACAGCCTTTGACTCTTACAATTTTTCTGTCTCCTTGTCTACATAATGCCCTAAGTCTTCAGGGGAGGAGTGTTGAAGACCTCCCATTTAGGACTGAGAGCCCCCAAGTCTCTCATACATTAAGTATTGTCTAGTTGTTGGTATCTGTGTTAATTCTCATCTACTGCAGGAGGAAGCTTCTTTGATGAGGGTTGAAAGATACACTGATCTGTGGGTAAAGCAACATGTCATTAAGAGTCGTTCTATTTTGTTTTCTCAAGCAGTTGAAACTGCTACCTCATAGTCAAGGCAGAGAGTAGCCCAGAAGTGTTGTGGGAATGTTGCTTTGTAGGACTTGATGTCCCACACAAGGAAACTGACACTAAGCCTGTTTCTTCTATTGCTATTTCCTTCCTGTGTACCCCTTTACAATAAGTGACCCTTTCTGAGCCTCTGTGAAAAAAGCAGCAAATTCCAGGCTTCATAAATACAAAAACTTAAAATACTCACCCTTACTTCTTTTATCAGCTGACAGTATTTTTAACTAAAACCCAGCTTTTTAGTTGGCCGAGGGATGTTTACTGGTCTACGTGTGGGAGTTGGACATCCCTGTGCTCTTCTTGCCTATATTGATGTGGGGTGGATTCTCCAAATGGAGGACACAGCATTCCAAGCCTAATGTTCCAGAGACAGACAAGTCTTTCTCTGAAGTTATCCAAAACCAACCTCCCACAACTGAGTTCATTTGGACTAACTTGCTTACATTCTTACCCCTCAGGGAAGTACAATGACATGGGTCATGTGGCAACTGGAACTGAGGACTGGGGCTGACCATGTGGCTTGAGAATTTAGGTAAGTTTTCACAAGGAAAAAGATAAGGGTCATTACCAGTCAAGGAAAAGCCTTGGAGGTAGACACATGCAGGAGATGTCCACTAGGTTTCCAAAGGCTCAAGGCTTGAGTTCTAATCATGGGTACGGTAATGAAACAACACAGAATGTGTTTCTTACACAACTACTCATAGTTTCAGAACCTAGAAACTCTGGTTGGATACCAACGGGTTCTGGTGAGGGTCTTCTAGATTTGAGAAGGCAATCATTTTGTGATTTTAAAAAAATGCAAGAGAAGAAATTTGCTTTCTGGATCTTCTACCTTTTAGTGGTTTCGGATTCATTCATAAGGTCTCCAACTCCCTGAACTAACTATGCCCAGACCCATCTCAAAATACCAGCAAGCTGTTCCTGGGCTTTTATACATGACTTGTACAGACTCGTGCACAGAGAGGTGACAACCGACTGACGAAAACAAACGAGTGAATGACCACCTCTGAGTCTTATTGCTCAACGCAGATCTTGAGGACTCTGCACCAAGGCCACTGTTCCTACACTGCTTCTCCCTGCCACATGACTCCCCGTTCCACCCTTCACAAAGTCATCAAATGCTTCCTTCTATCCCAGTGCTGGGAAAGACATAACAATAAAATATATCCAGGAAATCTGGTCATGTGAAGTACAGAATCTTCCCACAAATCTCTTCCATTAACGAGCTTTCCATGCTTTTGTCATCTCCATAAAATGCACAGGTGGCTGAATCACCTTGGGTGTGATTGCTGACATACAGCACCTCAACTACAGCTTCCTGTCATCAACAGATCTGCGAAGTTAGAGGAACAGTCTCCTATCCCCACATACCCAACAATAGTAGTCTCAGCATAGCATTCACACACACACTCCAAGCTACAGTAGAGATCCTACCATAGCGTAACTAGTGTAAACAGACCTGTTCAAGAAGAGGAAAACTGGGAGGCACAAAGGAATGACTAAGGCGCAGCAATTATAAAATCCAGTTTACTGAATGTTGGAAGTCCCTTGGACCCTCCGTGCTTCTTGGCTCTGTAATTTGGGCTCTTGGTTCCTCTCTGTGTTATCCTTCCTTGTCCATGTAAGGTAGCAAGTATGTCTTTGCAGGTATGGGAGCTATTAGTGGTGCAGGAGTCACTGGGGTGAAGCTGGAGATGCAGGGGTAGGGGATACCAGAGAATAGTTAGGCTGAGGAAAGGTGTAGTGTTCAACTTTCATAGGCACCTGCACCTGCACCTGCACCTGCACCTGCACCTGCACCTGCACTCACACAAGCTCCTATAGATGCAAAGGGTGGAGGTGTAAGTCCCACAAAAAGATCTTCTGCTCCTGCCACCTTACAGGCTGCTCCCAGACAGCCCATAGCTGTATCAGCAAAAGGATAACAGGCCAATACAAGCCACTCTGCCTGATGTGAGGGCATCTTTTCTCACAGCTATTTGTAGACACAATGAGGTGTACAACCCTGGATTCATTTTCATATAGCCCTGAACTAGCTTCTTCAATCTTTTATTTCTATGAAGTATGGGAATAATGATAAAAGCTAACTTCACACACACACACACACACACACACACACAAATACATTAAATAAAAAACAATCAACAGTTTGAGTCACTGTAGTCCCAAATATTCACTAAAAGAAACAGAATGCATTAGTTCGTCCTGGGACTTGCTCATCACTGTTCATAGAAACTGTGTTTTAATAAGAAGTTTAGACAACCCAAACCTCCACTAACAGCTGAATAAATAGTTTGTGGAATAATGATATAATAGAATACTACAAAACAACAAAAAGGAAGATGATACACACAACATGAATGAATATCAGAGTAATTATACTTGATGAAATAATAAAAGAAAAAATACATAATTTTACTCCCATATAATACTAGACAATGCCAGAGAACATGAAGTGTCATACAGCCAATAGGAATTGTCATAGATGCCAATATTCATTGAATTAAACTCTGCAAATGCAGAGGTTCTTTTATGCAGAGTGAGCTTTCATAAAGCTATTTTAGACCTTGAGTAAACCCGTGCTGGTACAGAGAGATGCTGGATGGGGAGAGGTTGAGTTTTCTTTCCCAGTTATGAGAACCGGCTCTCAGACCTGGTGAGACCTTCTCGGGGTGGGAATAAGCAAGAAGCTGCTTTTGACAGAAGTGAGAGACCACAAATGTCCATCCAAGGTCAGTTGCTGCATCCCAGGTTACCCCAGAGTAGAAAGTAGCACAAGGTCTAAGGATGGGTGAAACTTGTCTTTATAGAGGGAAGGGGAGGAAAGCTGGAAGTTGATTTACAATGGGTCATCTCATTGGCTTGTAAGAAGCCCTCTGTCAGCCTTCTCGTGAACACACTCTGTCCTTGTTTCCTTAAAATAAAGTCCCCTGCTTGTCTTTCACACCCACCTCCTTCCTCTTGTTCACCCCCTTTATTCCTTTCCTTTTTAAATTGGTTTATATTCATCATACACAGTTCTGGGTTTTACACAACTACACAGTGCTCTTGGACCACACCCCATCACATCCTCTGCATTCCCTTTTGTCCCCTGTCCCTTCTCCATTAGTCCCCTTCATTTTCCTAGACAGAATCACTTCTGTTTTCATGCATGAAGGTTTCTCGATAATCTCAACAAAGACATAGCACATTACCTACCTACAGCACACCTGGGTGCATCGCAGAAGCACTTGAGCATCTCCGTGCCCTGAAGCGCTGTTCACAAACAAAGTGATGGAACCACAGCCATTGTCTACGAACAGCGGGAAGAATAAAGAACATCCTTGTCCTCTCCTTACATTTACCCAAAAACCACTAGTTCTGATGAATGTATGGTTCTAAGTCCTGGGGAGCTGAGGGAGCTGCCAGGCAGGGAGCATGGTACGGGAGAGACTCGAAAAAACAAGAAGCATGACAGCCTCAGAGTCAGTGCCTTACTTCTTTTTAAAGTAATTTTGTTTCTGAGGTTATAATTATAGTCATTTGTACCCTTCCCTTTCCTCCCTCCAATATCTTAAGACTTCTATATAACCCTTTCTTGTTCTCTCTTAAATTCATGGCCTCTTTTTCTTTAGTTAGTGGTGGTGGTTGTGGTGGCATCAGTGGAGTGTGTGTGTGTGTGTGTGTGTGTGTGTGTGTGTGTGTTTCTAAATGTATAAATACAACCTACTCAGTCCTTTTAATGCTACTTGTACGCTTCTAGCAATGTTTTACTTCCTGATAATTTCTCCATGTTGCTTTTCTTTCTGGAGACAGAAAAGGAAATGATTTTTTTCTTTCAGAAAGAGAAAAGTCATGTTTTCACCTGGTCTAGCATTTCTAGGGAGGCTAAAGAAGAAGGTCGGTTTTTGGAGCACAGCTTTTAGTGTTTGGGAACATGAGGCTGCCACATCCTGGGGACAGGTACACTGACATTCTTTCCTGCATGCTGCAGAATGTACTAAGGGAGGGATAACTTGGAATCCGAGGTTTGAAGGGGTCTATTGAAGACAATGTGTCAGGTTTGGTACCACAGCATCCCCCTCTTTCTCTTCTAGTCTGCTCTGGTCTCTGCCAGGCCAGCAGATTCCCAGCATGAAGACTCACTATTTGCTTGGGTTTGTTGTTCATTTCATAGAAGCTTTAGGTTATTCTTGGGCACAATAATTTTTGTAAATTTCCCAATTCAATTGAGTGTTTACCAAAAAAAAAAAAAAAAATTACCTTGTTGGCTTGAGTTTGAGCTGGTTACGTCAAGGGCACCACTGGCTTCTGGGAGTTCTCCTTAATATGTCCTGCAGCATGCAGGAAAGAATGGTGATGTCAAGGTACCTGCGCCCCAGGATGTAGCAGCCTCATGTTCCCAAACACTAAAGGAGTTGATGGAAGGCATACTCCACTGGTGTGCGGTACATGGAGAGAGTTGAAGATTCTGTTATCTTCCTTAACAAAACTCAATCAGATGAGGAGGGAGGAGTTATTGAAGTTTCTCCTAGAGCAAGGTCAGGAGCAGGACTGTCAGGGTCAACCCCTCTAGAACAGGAAAAGAGAAATGGGCAAAGAATGCCTGGGTTTGCCTGTGTGCAATGCTCACTGGAAATATGCATCATGGTGCCCATACGCCATGCTTAGAAATGAGACAACACAGAGGCAAGCAGCTTAGCTTGAGTCAACCTGTCTGGTTCTTCACGCTAGCACCACTTTTCCAGCATGACCTTGGGTCTTAAGACCACTGGAAGTGTGAGGCTAACTGGGAAAATGGCTAGAAGGTGCTGAACCCACTGCCTAGCACAGGATAAGGGATAAGCTTGGGTAAGTGGTTGTTACCGTCATCAGTTCTCACCAGGACTTCAGGTAAAGTCCAACTTCACTCCTTGCTAGTATGTTGCCATCCTTAGTTAACAGAGATGGCAGTAAACTCTGCTGGTTTCATAGCTAGGGACTCAAACGTATAACCTTCTGCAAGCCTGCCATTCCTGGAGGAGAGCCAGAATGAACTTGCTTGCATTGGATGGTCTTCACATCTGCCTCTAGGCAACTGGAGCCAAAACTATAATTGGACTATAATAATCACATACTTACTGCCAAGGGAAATGGGAGAGATGGGCCAGTCTTCAGATTAATACAACTGTACAAGGCTCTTCCATGGTCTCCAAACACAGAGCCCAAAGAAAGTCTATAATCCAGCATCAAACTTACCCTGAACCATGAGGGTTAAGTCTTACTCTCTCTCATATTTGGTGTGCTACAGCAGTCTGCAGATAGTAGCAAGTGAGTGGCTTGCACTATGTCAGATGCTTCCAAAACCTTTGAAAGAATTTGATTAATTGATTGATTGATTGATTGATTTTCCTTAATAGAGTTTAGGTCTCACTAAGTAGCCCAAGCTAGTTTCAAAGTTACAAACCTCTTGCCTTGGCCTCCAGAGCACTAGGATTACAGACATTCACCCTCAAACCCAGCCCAACTCAGAAATTATTGAAAACCAGTTACACTCTATTCCCAGGCAACCCCAAATGGGCAACAGCAAAGTATGTCTGACAGTATAGGCCACAAATATGTCCTATACCATCAGCCTCACACACATTTTAAAATGCCAGATGGATACAAATCACTTTCATCCACCCCCCTTGGTCTCCAGAAGGCTGAGAAGGCATTCCCATTCGCTGGGCCCTAACATGCTCCTAAGGGATGTTCTCTAGAACTCCCCACACCAACATTTATATTTTGGAGAAATTATTAAAAACAAGCTCCAGCCTCTGAAACCAGCCTGCCCTCCACCTAGGACCTCAGGGAGCACTGGCCAGAGGGCCGGGGAGAGTCAGGTGTGAGCACTGATTTCCTTAAGATCGGCTGTGGTCCGAACTTACAAACAAGGGGGGGGGGTGTTTTGTTTTGCTTTGCTTTGTTTTCCTAGTGGAAAAAAATCCTTAAACCTTTTCCACCACATGGTTGCCTTAGAGCCATGACACAAACTCTTCCCAGCCAGGAGCAATGTCCCCATCAGTGTGCAAACATTTTACACAACTATGAGAACCAGGAACATGTCAGATGGTCCCATATGCTGCCTGTGGGAGCACAGGCCTGGCAATTGCCTTGCCTTTTAGCATTACAGCTGTCATCTTAGAATTTTTCATTTACCAATAAGACCTTTAATCTACCTATAAAATATGATTCACATAATGAATCCAGGTATTTCACCCGGTGCTAAAATCCAAAAGCAATTAGCCTTTTTGTTTATTTCATGCGGGATTTAGACTAAAAGCTAAATGAACATGCAGGAAAAGAGCCAGGCATTGGTCCAAATGTCTGAGTGATGTACTAATTAAATTGTATAACAACACTGCTATCTTTATACATATAGTTTATTACAGGTTGGGGAATTGGCCCACGATGCTTTCCAAGTCAGCCTTCATAGGAGCCCTTCTTTAAAATAGAACAATCCAGGGTAAAGTTTATGAGTTAACTTTGGATGAAATTGGAAAAGCTCAGTTAATTTTTCTCCTTTCTCACTGCCAAAATATATTAATCAGGAGTGTTTTTAAGACTTTATTGTGTATTCACTAAATAAACATAGTGAGACAGCAGGGATAATATAAAACTAACAAGATCTAGCCCAGGTCTCCAAAAGTGCTCAGCCAGCATAGGCCTGGCAGGGAAGTGGGTGTGGGGAAGACAGGTGTCCCCCAGGGTGACCTGGTGTCAGAGGAGAGCCCAGGAAGCAGGGTTTACACTTCCTGGAGCTAACGGAGGCCCTCTAGAGCGAGGTATGTATGAGTTTCTCTTGTGCCCTCCCATAACTTTTCATAAGAAGCTACTGCAGGGCAGACCTTTCAGCTTGTTTTTGAACTTCTACTGTTTGCCACAAGAAAAAAACCTAGAAAGAAGAGAAACAGGGAAAAAAAATCCAGTGTGTGTCAAGGTTTTCTGAGTACCAAAACCACTTATGCCTCATTAATCTTCAGTGGGATAATCAAGGTGAACACTGTGGGCCAGAATGATGCTTCCCAGCCATAGAGGTAGGATTTGAATCCAGGAGTTCAGTGTTTCCCTCACACATGGTCTCTCAGGAATTAAAGATCTAAGTATAAGTGTAGCCTCCCACATCTCACTCTATCTAGTACAGCAACATCCCTGAATGCTGGAGTTGAGAGCTTGTCTGGTAGTGCGTCAAGAGGCATGTGTGCGGATCACAGCATGAGCCATGGCGTCAGTTCCTCTATGCACATCACTGACGGTGTGGGACTCTACACAGTCCGAACGGCCACCACAGCAGTGTCAGGCAACAACGCACCTCATACGAGCTACTTACAGTTTTCCATGCCCTTGGCCCCTGCCTGACTATAAGATGCCAAGTGTCACACACTTTTTAAGGCTGGAACTGTGAATTTACCCACAGTGCTGTAGACAGAGTGAAGTGCGTGCCTTGTGGGAAGTAAGTCGACAAAGTATTTCTTAGCTGATTTTATTCATGAGAGAAGTTAGTTAAGCTAACATATCCTCGGTGCTTTGTAACATTCTGCTAGGATGCTTCTCACATCCTACCTACAAGAATGAAAAGATTAAGGAAGCTGTTCAGATACAAAAAGATGCCTCATCCTGGTATCAAAGCACCTCTCTATTATCGGTTATAATGAAAACTCTTTGGAGTGAGACTCAAATAGAAGTATGCTCCAGAAAGAAGGGACAAACTTTCATGAAGACAATTCATGTCATCATGGTCGTTTCACATTCAGTATGGTACATCTTGAGAAAAGTAAGGAGTTAGGTTTTGTCGATCAACTGACTCCCATGATATGGTGTGTGCCTCCTAGATTCCAGTTCCAGTTCATGAGCGCTCGGGACCCTCTGACGTTGTGCCTACCAGGCCACCTACTTTGCCAGGACTTAACAGCACTCTGAAGGAGAGTAAGTTTCACCTCCTACTGGGAAAAGTTTTCTCAGTCCACCCAAAATCACCCATGGATGCCAGCGTTTCCACAGCTCCGGGTCTTTCAGACATTCCCATAGAACAGAAAGTACAGATTCTCAAGTTCTTCAGAAAAACAGAGCCAAGCTGAAAAGCAGCCTTGACTGTCCTAAAATAGCCATGGCTAGCCCATTCTAACCCCTTCTCTAGTGGTTCCCCTTTGCCCTGGGAAAGAAACTCCTTACCCTGGGTGGTCAGAGGTACAAAGGGCTCTCTCCTTCTCTTCCAAGACTCCAAGAAGAAAAGGGACACCTAGAGAAGCTAAGTTCTCATCCACTAGGGGAAATGTCTTAAGTGCCTGGCAGGACAGCAAAGGTCAAGTTCTAGGAAAGAGAAAGAAAACCCATGCTCTGCTCTAGACCTCCGTTTGTGTCTTGACCCCAGGCTACCTCCTGAAGTGTAAGACAGAGATAGACCACAGCTGCTAGTGGAACAAACATTTTGTCACCAACCTGCAAGGCAGAAGTGTCAGGTCTTGCTACCTTCACCTGGCAAGCATCCTGAGTACCCATCTGCAAGTTGTAACAAGGCGACCCAACCCCTCTACGTTCAGAGGTCTTGAAGTGAATGCTTATGTTCTCTACAAATGTCTCCACAATGTCCTTTGCTTCTGGAAAATGACCTTACTCTACACCACCGGTTTTCTCTAATTCTCCAAGTTTCCCATAACCATCTGTAGAAGTTTCTCCAGCTTTCTCAACTTCCATCACCTCCGGTCAATCCCGGCAGATATAAGTCCCTTCAGGACTGTTGTAAGACATTACCATGGGCTCCCTAGAACAAGCCTATCTGTGGGTCCTGACCAGACCTCTCACATCAGGTGCTAAAATAGGTACCCAAAAGATCTCCAGCTTTTCCTCTCAACTCTGAACCTAGAACTCCACTCTCCCTGAGAAAGACAAAGATGAACTCTCAATGGAGAACCAGTTATTCTGTTAAGGAAACTCCACACACAGCTCAGTCAGGCCTGTGTCAATAGTCAGCAGGCACCTCTCTAGAACCAGGCATGGAACCAAAGACATTGATCTGAGATGCACCCACATTTATAAGGCAGAAAGGTATATCTAGGTCTCCAATGCAAGTTCTGCCCCAATTCCCACCAGCCACAGCAGCACAGTTGGGAAAGATGCAGATGGAATGAAGGTACATTTCTTAAACATTATTAGGAAGACAAAAGAAAATTCATTTTTAAAACATTGTTAGGAAGATAAAACAAACCCTACAAATTAAAATGCCACAAAAAATTGCCCAAAGCTATTCAAATTGCCTTAAATTATTGCAGATTTTAAAATAAAAGTCCTCAACAAAGTCAGTGAAGTGACCATTTGATGATATTTGATATATAATATGTAAATACTAAAATATTAGGAACAGGCAAAAATGACTTCTAGAATAAAATATTTAAAATAAGCATAACCTGTAAAATGTGCACAAATGCAGGAATGTTTGTTCTTTTAAGACAAAAATCAGCTACCCATTTATTCAACATTTCTATCAGCTTTCACAAGACAGCTCTTCGTAAGTACTTGAGAAACACCAGTGAATGAAGCTGACCCTTCGCTCACTGGGTACCACTTATGGTATATTATCCCATGTTAGGAGATGCTAAGCACAGTGGAAAACCAAAGGGAATCTATAGCAGAATGAGAAACTCCGAACAGTAGGAGGGACAATAGCAACTGGATGGATAATTCTGGAAAGTAGTATTAACTGAATACACTCAAGCCAAGGAACGTC
Source organism: Micromys minutus (assembly GCF_963924665.1). NCBI lineage: Eukaryota > Metazoa > Chordata > Mammalia > Rodentia > Muridae > Micromys > Micromys minutus. Next base: position 31,698,136 of record NC_137956.1, read on the forward strand.
AGCTCTGGCCATGGCTGGTGAGAGATAAGAAGGCAGAAGGTAAGGAACTCTTGTTTTTCGGGGCCCAGGAAGAGCAGTTTGGCTGATGTCTTGATCTCTGGCTTGTGTGCATTTTCTGTTATTTCGAGACACCCAATTTTGTGGTACTTTGTTAGAGTAGCCCTAAGAAACTAAAACAGGGTCTAAGGTAGACAAGTGCACCAAGAGAAAGTGGGGGGGGGGGACACAGAGACTATAAGGATACAGTATGTTATTGGGGATGTTAATCTAATATCTGCAGTCATGGCTGGCAGTTTGCAAGTTTTCTGTCTCCTGTTTAGCTTCCATCCTCCCTGGGACACTTTAAAAAAAATCCCTTTTTTCCTCTCGCGTCTCTTTCTTTCTAGGAAATCTTCAATTTGTCCTTTTGCCTCAACCTACAGGCGGGCACCATTGCTGGACTCCTCAACCTGTATCGGGGGAGGGGTCTGCTGTTTGCTTCCTGGCCCAGGACCCCTTTGCCACACTTTCTCTCACTTTGCTTCTCCTTTAATCTCCCCCTTTTTTCTTATACAAAGAAGGCCCTTTGGATGAGCAGTCTTAAAGACTTGACCTATTTGTTTTCTGGACTCTGATGAGGGGCTAAGACTCAGAGATGCATTGTGTTTCCAAGGATCTCCTCCACGTCTAAGTGTCCACCAGGTCCCCATGTCCTTAACCCAGGACCACTGCCGTCTCCTACTGCAAGAGACAAACAAGCCGAAGGGAGATGTGGGATTTACTAAGCCCTCAGAATATGGCTTCACACGTATTTATTTGCCGTCTTCACCCCAGATACAGGCTTACATAGTCCAAGCGATACAATTATCACCATTTTGCCCATTGATTCACCTTCCAAACTAGGACACCCAATCACTGGGCTTAGGAACATGGAGAGTCTAATCCAGCCCGGGCTGCTTCTGAAACCCTTGCTCTCAATAACACCCCGCGCTGCCAGTCTGGGGCTGAGCTAAACAGTTAAATGGGGAAAATAAAAGCAGTCGGGATCGATGCCGCTCTCTTTAACACAAATATTTTGGTGTCACGGAAACACAAGCACCATCTGCCTCTAGGTGTGCCGACAGAAGGAGCCACTCTATCTGATGCGAAATTGAGCACCATCAGCTCTTTGACAGAAACACTCCACGCAGCGCTCCCCAGCGGCTGTTGGGCACGCCACCATAGCCTTAGCTCCTCCACAATAATCCCCAAACTCTGAATTTGTATCACCCCAGGGTATTTCTAGTGACGATAAGGGATTTTGAAAGAGTCTTAAAATTTCTCAAAAACCAAATTAGTGTCAGTGAACTTTAAGAAGTAAATAGGCTCTGCACCGGGCCTTCCGGGGTCACAGAAAAGCCATATCCTGAACTCTAGCCAGGAGAGGCCCCTCCGGTAGGCAAGAGGAAGAGGGGAGTCCCTTCCTGCTGCTTTACTTGGGAATCTTTCTCCCCACAAAACGGATGGATCTGCCCTTCCTTCGGTTACAGGGATGCTTACACTGAGCCTAGTTACGGCGTACACAAAAACAGAACAATCTGAAGGCTGTAAAGATTTCTGCGTGAGGGGACTGAATGGGAGTGGCGCTGGTTTTGTTAGGAAAAAGGAAAGCTCCTGGGTGGACCTCTACCTCTGTTTCTGCTTCTCTCTCCTATAGTGGACCTAGACAGAACTCTGGTGAAAGGCCAGGACCCTAAGAGCATCTTCTTAAACACACACACACATACAAAGCACGCTTTTACTGTAGAAACCTGGTGATTTTAAGTGCAACCATTTCCCCTTCTAATTAGGCTAAAGGTCTGTATCCGCCTGATTCAGAAATGTCTCAACCAGTCACTGGACGTAAGCCCAGATGGTGGCGTTGCTCCGTGAGCCAAGCTTCTCATCTATAAACAGTGCTGGCTTCTCGGGACTGGGTGAGCATGCCTGGAGAACGTTCATGAGATACGCCCTGGGTGTTCAACACTTCGGAAGCCGTTCTCCTCTGTTCCTTAAACCTTGACCAGGTCCCGCAATCATTCATTTACCTTTCTAGAGACTGAGATGAGAGATGAAGTCACATAACAGGAAAAGAAGGGACAGTAAACAAACGCGGCTTGTCAGGTTTATGCCAGAGATTAGTTCCTGAAGGTCTCGTGTCATTCAAGGCAGAATCCTCCTAGGATCGCGTGTAAAATGGAGGATGTGTTCCAGGGGCACATAAATCGACGAGCATTGTACAATGATATGTTCTAATGCTGCTTTTTATTTTCTTAGCGTTTGCTCTAATATTTTTGCAGAGGGCTTGTGCTTACATTTAATAGCATATGGCGGCCATTTCTGGGGCTTCTTTTGTGTTTTATCGCCTCTTCCGTGCCCAGCGTATTGATTTTTCTGCTGTGTTTTTCATCACTGTACAACATCACCTAATGCTTGCTTACAAGCTTTGTTAAGTTCTAACAACCAGGCATTAAAGGAACAAGACAACAGCCACCAAAAACCACTCCGTGCAAGTTTGGACAGCCTTAAAAGGCCCATGAAAACTAAAGGAAACCAGAAAAAAACCAGGTTGACAGCTGAGGTGGCGCCGCCTTGTGGCCACAGCTAGAACGCATTTTATAATGTGTTCCTTGGGCAGTTTGCCAGGGGTATTCTGGTTTAATTACCGCCGCGGCTTCTCAAGTGAAGAAGTTGCATTACTTGCATTTGTATACAAAATGAAAATCTGTGTAATGCAAAGCTGTGGAGTTTCAGAGGCGTGGTTCAGGCTCCTGCCAATTGTGTCTGTAAGTACTGATGGTGTTCTGGTGAAGGTAACAGCTTAAAAACCATCTTTGAAAAATATAAATTTTTGTCAGATTTTGTTTTTAATGAACGTTCCCATTCTGTGCACATCTTCATGAGAAGAATTCCCTCTCATGCTTTTCTCTGTCTGACAGGATCTGCCATTATGGTTAAATAATGGACTTTAGTGCACATCCCACCTTACACCAGAAAACATCAGATAACGTAGGATGGTTACCTTTGGTTTTGAACCAAATGTAATGGGCACTGAGGTTGCAGTGGCCCTCCCACAAAACTCAAAGGCACAGTGCATATATGGTATAAGTCTGATGTGAAATGCCCCACTCAGAACAGATCACTTACATGAGAAGATATCTCAACTCTGAAAACTGGGATTTTGTGAAAACTAGAGAAATCTACATGAATCAAGCAGCCTGGATTTAGAGCACCCTTGCCACAGTACATACAGCACAGGCAAGCATAAGAAACCTCTGGGTTGAACATACGTTGGAGCCATTTTTCCTAAAGTGATCAGATGCATTTGTTGTAAGGGAAGAGAAAAAATGTTGGGTGAGTGTTCCCTTGGCCAGAGCCAGTGGATTTCCTCCCACCTAAAGATGGTCTCAGCAGTACCTGACCCAGCCCCCTTCAGCATCTGATGGACAAACACACCAGTAGTTCTCAGCACATTGTCTAGTTTTGCTGTGCTGAGGGCTACTGGCTACTTGATGAGGTTCCTCTGGAAAATAAGAGACATTTGAAATAAGGAATATCTTTTTACAGAATTTGGAAATAAAAAGGTTGATATCACAGCGCAGAGAAATCAGACTGCTGTTCGCCACACCGCATGCTTTACCATTTTGTTACAGAAAAAAAGAGATCTCCGTGTGTCACCCTGACACCCATGTGATATGGACAATAATTTTAAAATAAGTCAAGATTGCTGCAACTTAACAGAACTGGGGTATGGAATCGAACCCTTATAGATAGGATTTGTCAAGAATTACACATAAAAATGTCCTGGTTCTCCACACACACATTTTCAGGCAGTTGGTTAGCCATAGGCAGGTAGTTTTTCCTCTCTAGGTGACCAGCTACACTGCTCTGACGCTAACTTTCCATATGGTTCTTTCATGACTTGCATGGCTTCCCTGACTGTTCAGCCATCTTCATTCGCCATGACTCTCGCCTCAAGATCCAGCAAGTCCCATTTTTAACTATGCTAAAAAGGAAACTATACTTAGACCAGGTTACCCTTGCAGAAGGGGTATATGGATGAAGACAGCTATGTGCTATAGGCAAGTTGAACAAAAGCTACCCAGAGGCCGGAGAAAGAAGGCTTTTCCAGATGTTATGTAAACCCCAACAAAGAAGGTTGCTGTAAACCCCAAAAAGCCTAGCAAATCCTACTCAAAGAGTAGTCAGTCCTTGTTATCACCAAAATGAGAGGTCTAAACTGACAGCATTCAAAAGATGCTCCCATGAGGTCAAAAAGATCTTTTTAGCCTCTTCTTCTAACCAAGAGACAGCAATCTTCCTACGTGACTTTTCAACCAAATTAAATTTACTTTCATACTTGGGTGTTGACTTAGCAAGAGCTAATATCAGGCCCTAAAGCTCTTGCATTCAAGAATAAGATTAAGGCAACCGTGGTTCCCTGAGTGATTGGACACTGTAGGTAGGTGAAAATGTGTTTTGGCACAGCAGAATAAATGCTATGCCAAAAACGGGCATAGTATGTTTGCATGCTTGTTTTCTGGAGAAAGCATCTATAGCTTTGATCACTTCTTAATTAAACACAACTCACCCCTTCACACATGCCTTTCTGAAGAGCTCCTAAACTCCCAAAACAGTCCAAATTTATATTTGGAGGTTCACCACACTGGACTTTTTTTTTTAATCAATAACCCATGGACCTGGGTTAAAAGGACACTTTGATTATTTTCTCCTCCTATGTGATTTCCATAATCCATGTCTGTGTCTTTGAGGTTAACGCAGTAAGTAACTCTCAGCCCTAACTCTAAAATCCACATGACTCTTAACTAGGGAATATTGTAACAAGATGCATTTCAAGTAATTGGCTTTGAAACATGCAGCAGAGACTGAAAGTCCTGCAGAAGACATAGAACTAAACTGGAATAAACGAGGACTTGAAAGAAAAGTCAGATAAAGTCACATCTAGCACAAAAATCATATCACCTGCTCTCCCAGGGGTCCAAGCATATAGGCTCACACATTTAGAAGTATGCCATGCCATCAACCCATGAGATGTGTGTGTGTGTGTGTGTGTGGGTGTGTGTGTGTGTGTGTGTGTGTGTGTGTGTGTACATGAGAATGTGAAATGTGCAAACAGCAGTGATTTCTTCTAGCCAAACGCATATCTTTTAAAGTGGAGAGGCAGCCCTCATGATGTTAATGGAGCGGAACATAAATATTGGCCAGCAAGTTGTCAAATAGAGGCTGTTAAAGGTTGGAATTTCTCAAGGAAAATGTTAACTGCAGTTAAAGGGCCAAAATGGTCTTAACCTGATCTCAGAATCTAGAAATTTCCCTTTTGGTTCTAAATACCCAGGACTCATATGCTAAATTTAGACTTCCCAGCACTGCAACTGGCATTTCGGAACATTTGGTCCATAACGATAAATCACCACACTTGCTGAATACAGGCCTGCAGGGGGACATAACCAATTAATATATCAGCCTGCCTTGCAGCCTGATGCATGGAGGTAAGGGTACAGGCTAGTAATGGTGGACTGTTTTTCCACATTTCAAAGAGCAAATATATGCACCCCGACCTGCAGCCCCCATCCACAACCCCACATACACACCCAGAGCATCCTCTTTCCTTCTCAAAATTATCTTCTGCCTTCATGGGGTTTTCTTTCTCAGCGGCACGTGACCACATCAGTCTCTGTGTCTCTACGTTACTCAGATCTTCCATCCCAGCCCACTTGCTAACTAACCTGTGTTGCTGTCTCTTCTACAATAATCACTAATGCATATTTGAAGTTTTGTTAGACGCCAGGTTCTGTACTAATACTTTATAGGAGCAACCTCATTTAATACTCACAGCAACCCTCTGGTGTTGTTTATTATCATTTATAGAAGAGACCTGTTCATATCAGGACCCTGAGGTGCTCAGAGGAAAAACAACTTTTGACCCTGAGGTGCTCAGAGGAAAAACAACTTTTCTAGAGTGCACACTAATTATAATTCGCCACGTTGTCTGGCTCAAATACTAGCCTTCTTAATCAGAAAATGTTCAGGTGCTCGAGTTTGGGATGTATATACTGTCTACTTGGATTTTTAAGCTCTTCAGCATGTCTGTATAGCATTTTCCTCATGTGACCTTCCCAAGAACTGGCATCCTGTTATATCCACATTCAGTCAGCACTTATTGAGGAAGTAAATAAATTAATAAGTGAACGCAAGTCAATGTACCATCTACAAAACTCAAGAAAAATTTTAATTGATTTGGCCCTCCGTGTAGCATGCAGAATCAGGAAAGGAAATGTTCCCGTTACTACATTTGGCAGTAAAAAGCAGATCAATGGCTGACTGCCTGTCCTTGTGCTAGGGAAGAGGTCTCCATAAATAACTGTGACATCCCCTAGCCTTTTCTCTAAAACATCCACAGACCCACAAGCTTCCCTGAGATAGAGACCAAACAGGAATTTCCCAGTGGCAGGGTCAGCTCTTCCTCTGACCAAACCTGCTCTAGTTCATAAAAAGATAATTCCAATTCCAGTTGGTTATCTTCAATAACTGCCAATGAGTCTATATCCTAGAGATTCACAAACTTGGCCATTCCAACCATTCATGATACTTGAAAAATCTCCAACACTTGGGTCTTACCTCAAACCAGCTGACTCAAAACTCAGCTCTGTGTTGCAAAAACAACTACCCACTTGCTTTTAATTAGAAATTTCAATAATGAGTCACCAAAACCCAACCAATTGCTATGTACCAGGACCTAAGCTGTAGAGATACAAACAGGTAAAAGCAAACCTGCCAGACAGCAGAGCAGGAAAAGCTCACTGTGCCCCACAGAGCACCATGGAAACTCAGAAAGGAAGTACCTGCCACCACTAAAGACACAGAAAAGTAAACCATGTATTTTACATATCGAGGTGAGAATCAGGCTGGGGACGGATTCATGTGCAATGCTTTTCCTACAGTAAAGTGGATAACCCCCAACTTGTTCAGATGACCTGCTCTTCAGATGTCAGTCTAGCAAGGGAGATGGAGATAATAAAAATGCCATTCATGTTTAATTATTGGCAAAGATGAAAATTACCTAAAGTCATGAGAGCATATTACAGAAGACCTGGCCTATAAGAAATTAGGAGAAAAAAAAAGGCACTCCTGGGAAAGTATTACTTATACTAATTCTAGATGATGTCTAAGAAGAAATTAAATGGAGAAGCAAACATCAAGGAGGGGTAGCCTATGAGAAGAGATGAGGGAGGGGTAGCCTATGCAAAGAGCTATGGGAGGGGTAGCCTATGCAAAGAGCTGTTGGAGGGGTAGCCTATACAAAGGGCTGTGGGAGGGGTAGCCTATGCAAAGAGCTACAGAAGAAGGGATCCCATTGCAGGAAGTAACTGCAATAAGGTCCAAGTAGCAGAAGCACAGAGAGCAAGAAGAAGAGTGTTTGACAAACTGGAAAAGGAGTTGGGTCCTAAAAGATACATTCTTATCTAAGTTCAATACCCCAGGGGTATTCATCCCCCCATGAAAACTCGGGCATTTAATGTCTTTTAAAGAAGCAGCGGTGACTACAAACATACCAGGTGGTGGGTGGTTACTAAAGTAGTACAGACTTCATGTGACTAAGTTTGGTTTGGGATCTACAGATTTTGAGATAATCAAGTAGAAAAATAAAGGAAGAACTTGAGATAACATGACAAATAGCTACTATTTAAGAAGTGTTCTATAGATAGACATATGAAACAATGCCTGCTATTCAAGACAGGAGTTTAACGTAGATCAACCAGTTCCACCTTTCTCAGATCATCACTGTGAATAAAGTCTTCCACTTGTATAAGAATTCAGAGCCAAGAGCCCAGAGAATCTTTCATAGTGCCTTTGATACAGCCTCGTGTCCTATGCTTACCTGGAGACATCTGCCACATAATATCCTAGCGCCCATCCTAGAACTTTACCTACATGTGGCTGGACTTATAAATCTAAAGTATGATTAATTATTTACTCATATAAGTAGAGCTCAAATTTCAGAAGGCCATGTCTGCTACTAGCCATAGCAGTTGAGAAATCAAAGTCTAGTGTCCCATGCACCCAAGGATTTTGGACCCAAAAATTTTGGTTATCAAACTAACTCATGAGATCCTGATCTAAATGGGCCAGACGTGACTACAGAGCAACATACCACAAAGGACGACCAGGAACTTCTTTCTTTTAAGAGCTGGCCTGACTTTTCATAGTGAACTTTGTCTTCTTGAGAAGGTGATTCCATGAGGTTATGAAGAGGCACCCACGCCCTACAGGGGCTTCATTGCACAGGAGCTGTCAGCAGAGGAAGATAGAGAGCAAGGCTCCTGATACAGTTACCATAGCAACCAACCCAGATCTGGACCATTTTATTCACAGACAAAAAACCCAGTTCAGTGAACACTGTAGGGAAGTGGGAGCAGCTCAGATTAACCAGGCTATCTTCTGGCCTCAAGCAATCTGCAGGATAAGACCTTGCATTAGGCAAAGGTCTTCACTGCGACAAAGCAGAGGATTTGCTAAGCTCTTCGACTCTCACTGGGACCATTTAAGTTCTAGTGTGGGATAAAAAAAAATTGCTCTTCTCCAGGCAGGAGGCCTGAAGTTTCACAGGAACTCGGTTTGAAGTGGTAATGATCATGCCACAATAAACAACCATCCAGAGCCACTTTCTTCCTCCTCACCTGACAGATCAGGAGGCTGTGAAATCAACCCCATTTGGCCTCTGGTTTGCAGGTGAGAAAATGGGTTACATTTTCTTAAGTGAAACCACATCTGCAAGATGGCTCAAGTGTTGATGTGTAACTCACATGTGGGGGTCTCATTTCCCCGTCTATGAAAAATGCATAAAAAGAAGCAGTGAACATAAAGCTCGTGCATTCACTACCTCGATTTGTATTTCTTGAAGGCTTGCCTTGTGCCATGGGCTACAGAACTCACCAAAGCAAGGACTCTTCCAGGAATTTCAGAAAGGGCATGAATTTGATTAAGGATAAATAAAAAGGTAGAAGTTTTATAAACTACTAAATTTTACCGCAAGACATGCAGCTTCTGCTCTGCTGACAAGAGAGTACACACACACACATACACACACACACACACATACACACACACATACACACACACATGCACACACACATACACACAGACACATACACACACACACACACATGCACACAGTTGCCATGTTACTGTGGCTGCCATTCCCTGAGTGACCTCATGACAGTATTGGAAACTCAATCCACCATCGCTGCCCACAACCACAGTGTATAAAGTGGCCTTACAGTTGCCCCTTCCCACAAGGAGTGTTGGGAAGACAGTGCCCGTCACCTTATTTTCTATGCTGGGTCCAGTTGCCAAAGAAAAAAGAAGCAGAATTTTTTTAAAAAGTAAAATAAAGAAATATAAACTTTTCTAAAAACAAAGAAGAAATAACCAAGAAATGCTTATCATAATGATTTTTAAAAATTTAAGTGTCTATGGAAGGAATAATTAGTCTTCTCTTAAATGTATAAATGCTATTTATACAAACAAGAAGGTATCATTTTCAAGTTACCAAAAATAAATAAAACAATACTAGTTATTGTTGGCAAAAACTCACACAAAAGAGGCACTTGTCAACAACTGCAGGAATTACTATGTTTGTACCAAATGATGCAATTGGGAAGGACAATTGGCAGTGTGGATGAAGCAGAATTTTCTAAGCTACAAAGAGAAAATCTGTCATTTAATAGTATCATCTGCCTACATTTTAACCTAACTTCAGAATCCCCACTTCTACTCATAGGGGGAGAGCATACCTGTCCAGTCAAGACACAAGTAACTTCTGGCTTAAAAGTCAACTCCTTACGAGAAAAATTCATCCAACTCAAGGTTCCCCTCAGTATTTTGGTTCTATAAGCTGGAAACATTCTCCCCTAAAACCTCAGAAGTAATGTAGTCCAGCCAATAATTTGACTTTAGAGTCTGACCTCCAGAACAGTACAAGAACAAATGTGTGTTGTTTTAAGCCTCTGAGTGTGAGGTGATTGGTTTCAGCAGCGATGGGAGACTCATACATATTTTGGAACATGAAAGTATAGTTCTGCCCTAATAACTCATAATGAGCAGGGTTCTAATCATAAATAACTCTCAGCTCTAAGCTATGGACGGGACATGTACAACACATTCCCACCACCAAGGCCCAGAGAACTTCTAGGAAAAGAGAACAGAAAAAAAAATGGTAAAGCTAGAATATGTAGAGAGAGCCATGAAATGCTGGCTTCTGGATGTGACATGCCTGATGCTTGCTGTCTTGGTTATGTTTCTATTGTTGTGATGACCAAAAGCAACATGGAATGTAGAGGATCTGTTTGGCTTACTTCTGAATCAGAGTCTATCATTTGAAGTGGAAATTTCTGTTTGTGCCATGTGATACAGACTCAAGTGATGTGCACCTGTGAGAGGACATGTGATATTTGAAGAAAATAGATGTAAAACTCAATGATCAGTGATGGGGCACTTATTTAGCTAGCTATGTGACTCTTTGCTGATCTTGCTTCTTCAATGATCATTTTGTTGAGAGAGGCATGCAGAACCTTAGTTCTCAATTAAGGTTCCTTTAATCAAACAGCTCTGAGTCTGTATCAAGTTGACAAGTAAAAGAATAGCTGACCTCTCATCAAGTTAAGACAAACACATCACCATTAAACCATAATCTTTCCTTCCTTTTTTTGTCCCCAACACCTCCCACGGATAGTCATATGACTACATAAAACATAAATAACTTTAAAAATGGAAACACTTAAACATTCAATCTCTTTAAAATATCTAAAGTTTCCTTAAAAGTTCAAAGCCTCTCACTCTCTGAAATATCAATGAAGAACTGTGAGTTCCTGTAAAATCAAAAATAAGTTATGTGATTTTCTTACTCCAGTAAGGGAGAAGCAGGGCACAGTCAAGTCAAATCAGAGCAAAACCAAATTTCAACAAGGTAAATAGTTTTACTGACGTGTGTAACTCATGATCTTCTGGGCTCCAAAGAGCTCTGTGTCTCCAGCTCTGTCGTTTACAGCACACACAGTTGTCTTAAAAGGTTCAGGCTGGCCACTCTACAGCTGCTGCTTTTCTTGATAGTCATATCATGGTACCAGTACGTCCAATATTCTGAAGTTTTCTCTACAACTGAGGCTGTGCTTTCATCCATAGCTTCTTTAAACTTGTCCCAGACTCCAGTCCTGCCACACAGTGCTAAGCCTCATCTGCTTTTCTTGGTCCCTCATGCCTTCAAAACCAATACCACCTGGGTAATTCCTACATATTAAAAAGCCCACCTGCTAACATGAAATGTAGCCTTGGCTCCCCTCTGAAATACAGCTTCTGTATGCTGACCTTGAGTAAATGCCCCCAGGAGATTTCACCTGACACTGGTCTCTTCTTAGTCATCAGTAATTTTTCAGCTCCAGGTAACCAGTATCAATTGTCTCAGTAAAAGCAAAGGTTTTACTTCAGTGACTCTGCCACAGCAAATCCATGATATGATACCAATTTTGTCTTAACTAAGTTTGTGTCACTGTGATAAAGACCGTGACCAAAAGCAACTTGGAGAGAAAAGGGTTTATATCCTCTTACAGTTCCAGGTAACACAACCTATCAATAAAGGAAGTCAGAGCAGAAGCTAATACAGGGCTAAAACCTGGAGGCAGGAACTGGAGCAGAAAGCATGGAGGAACAGCACATGTGGTTACCTGCATGAGAGCTGCTCAAGAATCAAGCCAGGAAAAGTCCAGCATGAATGTGAGAGGTCCCTGGGACCCCACCCTGTAAGAGGGGCTACAGACTCATGAGGGAGGAAATCTGTTCGTTCGCTGGTTGCTCATGTCCCCCTGCGTGCTCCACATGCATACGAACAACAATGACTAGACTCAGGGAATTATTAACAATTCTTTTTCATTTAAAAGAAATAAAGTTGGGGAGACTCAATGTGGACACTAGGTGGAGTTGGGCGAAGTAATGGATGGATATCATCAATATACATTTATAAATATATGAAACATCCAAAGAATAAAAATCATATTTCTAAAACAGGTAAGGGACTTTGGAGTAGACCAATGGTCAGATGATGTAAGAATTTGGGGGAATATGAAAGAAATAACTGAGACTTCTTAAGAAAAATTTTAGCAAAGCATGTAGTCTATGACTTACTTATTCGCCATTGTGTTTCTGGACAGTGTGGCGGTTTGAATCAGAATGATAGGCTCCACAAGCTCACGTATTTGAATGCCTGGTCACCAGAAAGTGGAACTGTTTGAGAGGATTAGGAGGTGTGGCCTTGTTGGAAGAAGTATGTCACAGGGGCAGGCTTTGGGTTTCAAAAGCACATGCCAGACCCAGTCTCTCCTCTCCACTCCCAGATCAGGATGTGTCTCTTGGCTATTCTTTCAGCATAATGTCAGCCACTATTCTTCCTCCAATCCAGGTCCCTCTGTTTCCCCACAGAGCACCCACATGCTGAGCACTGACCTTATCAGACAGCAATCTGCCATAGCTGGGAGTAAGCAGTGTGGTCAATATGCTCAAGGAGAGGCTCCTGGGCCCAACTCTCAGCTATGAATCTACAAAGGAAGAGACAAACCCTGGAACCACCAAGAAAACTCTCACACAGATGCACACAGATAACGAACACTGTGGTGTTCAGGTCATGGGATGGAAAGATCTTAGCCACCACAGTAGAGGTTCACAGAGCCAAACAGACCTGATGGAAACAGCTAGCAACTTCATTGTATTCCTGAGTCTTGAGGTGAAATCAGGACAAATGCGCCCCAATCTCAGGCTTGGGTACAGGCACCACACTTCTCGGAGAATCTGTGCCACACTATGCCCCTCTCAGACAGGTCACTCACTCAACCTGAGCATCACTCCAACTCTTAGTTAATTTACTCATGAAAGGGAGGACAGCCAGCTGGCCCCGGTGGTTTCATGAGGTTTCGTGATATTCTTCCCTTTGATTGAATGACATACGTTGTGTATTATCCAAAATGCTTGAAATACTAAAGGGTTTCCGATTTTGATTAATTTTTTCAGATTTTTAAAATACTTATATATAAATACTGAGCTTGCAGAGAACACATATGAACAGGAAACTCATTTATTTGTCATGTACCTTATACACATAGCCTGAAATTTATTTTATGCAAGATTTTGAATAATTTTATGAGTGAAACAATGTCCCCAACATTAATCATTAATAAATAAAATACCTTGAAGACTTGCCTACAGGTTAATCTGATGGAGACATTTTCTTAATTAAAGTTCTTTTTTCCCAAAAGACCTTGGCTTATATCAAATTGGAAAAAAAAAAAATTCCACCTTACCAGCTCCAGGTATGCCCAACAAAGACAGAATGGTAATCAGACCCCAGACTTCAGAACAGGCAGCAAATCAGAACCATGAGAGGAACCGCTTTAGAACAGAGGTCAGAGCAAACATGCGGAGGATGGTATGCCGAGTCTGAGGGCTCTTTTATGGCAAGCTGAACATCATAAAGGTGTCTTGTAAAAGCAAACCAGTTTGGTGAGGCCATATCTACAGAGAACACACAATTCACTAAACATAAGAAATGCCTTCTGAGGAGGTATGGCTTATTACATCTAGGCAATGTAGCATGACCTGTCTAAAATTCTCCTTATTTTACTTTTAAGCATTTCATTAGAGATCCAAATAGACAAAATTAGCTTAGGCCCACAATGCCAAGGTCATCAACACCACTGTCCCACGTCTCTACATCCTGTGCCCCTGGAAAGTCTTCAGTGTCCAAACATACAGCAAGGGTTCATTTCTACATTTATACCTTCTTCAAGGATGTCCCCTGAAGGACGTGCTTAAGGTCATTTTTTCCTAAGTTTTAAAAAATACAATTATACTAAATATTACATAAGTTTAGTGAAGTAAATATGTAAACTGGTAACATCATATCAAGGATTATGCCCCACATATATGTGTGCACTATGCTTTTCTGATCGACAGTGTAGAGCTGTGTTTACACCGCTATCACAACACAAGAGAAACATCATCACAAGAGCTATAGTACCACTAAGTCATAGGTTTGTCCCACCTCCTTTATAATCACATAAGACCACTGTGGTTGTGCAAGTCCACTGTTGGCCAAAACATTATGTGGACAAACTGATTTATCATCCCCTTTCTAAATTTCTAAATCTTAAAGGCAGGTCGAATTAAGTTAGAGAAACATTCCCAAGGATTCGAATGAATCTGGATTTAGAAGCCCTCCTGAACTAGGTCCTACAGTTGCTGGGAGCATCTCTGTGCCTGTCTTCTTCCTTGGTGGTGAAAAAGAACCTTTGGAAAGATAGAGGAGCATTTTCTATCTAGTTTTCTCTTCTTTTCCTTCATTTGGCAGAAGCAAAAAAAAAAAAAGGGGAGTGAGGGAGGAAAATGATCATGCTGCCAAAGTGTGAAAACTCCATGCTTCATAGACTATTCTTCAGTGAGTCATTTTCTTTTCAGCTTCCTCCCTCTGGTGAGGTGTTTTCAGCAGTACTTGCTGGCAAGGTATTATTTTAAATTTACAACCTTTGTCACCCAAGCAACCTCCACATTTTTAGCTCCTTCTAACATGAACTCTTCCAGAAATTTTTGTAAAACATCTGTATCTCTTGTCATGGAATTTCATGGAATTGTCATGGAATATTCCTAATATTTAAACAGGGGTGTTGTGTACCTTTAATTTTCTTCAAATGCCTATTTTTTTTTATTTTAAACGACTTTATTTTGCAAAACAAAGATACATGTAAAGATTTTAAACATTTTTTGCTTAAAATTATACATTTTTGTCAGTACTGTTTTTTCAGACATTAAAATAAATTTTACATAAAACCATGTGAATATGATTTTTAGTCAGTACTTGATTTTTTTCAAGGGCTTGACAGTATGCATTGAAAACGTACTAGTTGAAATAAGCGTAAAGTACATGCAAAACAAAACGCAACATGGAAATAGTCAAAGTCTTCTTGTTTTGTGAATATATGTATATTTTTTTGTTTTCTTTATTTCTTGGACTTCATACAGTCTGTGAGTTGTTTCTGGGGGAGTGCAAGCCTCTGGGGTTAGCATCCCACTATCAGTGACTGCATATTATGTCTGTTCTTTTGTGACTGGGTTATCTCACTCAGGATGATCTTCTCTAGATGCAGCCATTTTCTTAAGAATTTGGTTAAGTCATTGTTTCTGGTGGCTGAGTAGTATTCCATTGTGTATATGTACCACAATTTTTGTATCCATTCGTCTTCTGAAGGACATCTGGGTTCCTTCCAGCTTCTGGCTATTATAAATAGAGCCGCTATGAACATTGTGGTGCATATATCTTTGTTGTGTATTAAAGTGTCTCTGGGGTATATGCCCAGAAGTGGAATAGCTGGGTCTTCAGGTAGTACTATATCCAATTTTCTGAGGTATCGCCAGACAGATTTCCAGAGTGGTTGTATTAGCTTGCAACCCCACCAACAGTGGAGAAGTGTTCCTATTTCTCCGCAGCCTCGCCAGCATCTGCTGTCATCTGAGTTTTGGATCTTGGCCAATCTGACTGGTATGAGGTGGAATCTTAGGGTTGTTTTGATTTGCATTTCCCTGATGGCTAAGGATGTCGAGCACTTCCTGAGATGTTTTTCGGCCATTCGGTGTTCCTCAACTAAAAATGATTTGTTTAGCTCTGTACCCCATTTTTTAATAGGGTTATTTGATTCTCTGGTGTCTAGCTTTTTGAGTTCTTTGTACACCTTGGATATCAAATGCCTATTTTTAATGATGGTTCTTAAATGCTTTAACCTTCCTGCTAGTCCACCACCTACCAGAGGTAGTGGAAAAGAAAGGATACAGGGAAGTGGTTCTGTTTAGAAAGGTTCTTTAGAGCAACTCCTGTCTATGCTGTCTGGAAACCAGCAGTTCAGTTCACAGGTCAGCAGCAGCAGCAGCTCAATCCACTTGCAATCACCTCATGGGTATACCAGCAGTCCACTTTGGTAAAGTCAGGATAGCAAACATGAATCAGCAGCAATGGCAATGCCCAGCAGAGACAGCCAAGACTCATCCTTGGCCTAAGTCAGCAGGAGGAACACCAGGAGAAATTCTTGGCTGTGCCTTCTCGGGAAAATGAAGATCAGTGAAGACCCACAACTAGCCTATAAGCAAACCAAGCTCACCCTTCTCCATCACATTGAGTCCTTTTTATACACTTTCCAAACATCACGGTTCCTCCACGAGTCTTGTCTCAGCACCTGCATCTGTCCCAGCTGACATCACTCAACCCAAGTCCTTGGAATCAGCAAAAAAAAGCTACAGTGCACCACCAGAAGATTTTTGGTGCATTTCTCTCTATGGAATCCAAACAAATGCAGCTATGTAGGGTGGACCAATACATGTGTGTCACTGGGGAAGAATCCTTCATCACATGTCCTTTCATGTGCTTGCTATAGCAGAACATCCTTTCTCCTGTGTCTGCTTCAGCTAAAGGTTGCCTCACAAGTCTGCCTTAGTCTTTTACCTGTGTCCACTTTAGCTAAACATTCCTTCACATGTTTGCCCCCACAACACACCATCCAATTGTAAAGAGATCTGGTCAAGGAAAATATCCTTCAAATGTTCAAGAACGAGTAAGAGGCTATCCTGGGGACCAGAAGCACAGCTCTGGGAGCATGCCCCAGATCATTTCATTTATCCACAAGGATAGATAGAGATGCTTATGAGATGTCTGAGCATGGCTTGAGAAGGAATCCTGGGGTGGAGGGAATAGTATGGGTGAGACAATAGCAACTCTTCTCAGGATCGATTCAATAAAGCTCAAGTTCAGTGACTCACGGTGCCTGGCTCTCAGAAGGGATCAATGTTTCATTTAATGCTCTGCTGTGGCTATCTATGAGTTCTTAATAATTTTTGCACAGGGCTTCACAAATTAGGAGACTGAACCTGAGTAAGGCAAAGGATTAGAGGAGGGAACTAAAGCATGAAAGGTGGGCCTAAGAAGAAAAGGCTGTGGTGCTGGATAATGGATGTAACACATGAATGTCAACTAGACTGCAGCAAGACTTACTGTCTGTATTAGTCAGGTAGTCAGGGTTCTCCAGAGTCACAGAACTTATGAAGTGTGTGTGTGTGTGTGTGTGTGTGTGTGTGTGTGTGTGTATAGTGATGGAATATATATGGAATTTATTAGAATGATTTATTTCCAATAGGTATGTCCCCTATTTCTGGGTTGTAGTTCATTCTAGATATAGTCAAGTTGAAAACCAAGAATAGTCACCATCTGGGAGGGGAACAGGAGGGGAGCAGGGGGAGCCATGAGCTGGGATAGGATGGGCTCACAGAGAATGCTGGGATATAGAAGAGGATGGTAAATATAAGGCATTCTTGGAGACAGAGGAAGAGGGAATGCTCTTGTGAAGAACAAGAGTATATACAAACTGAACAACAGTCAAAACCTTACAAGACAGACAATCGTGGTTCCTTAAACCCAGCTCTATTGCCTCCTTACTGTAAGCTTCTGAAATCGGTCTCCCCATTTTAGAACAGCCTGGAGAATAATAGAGGTGATCCTTACAGCACACTTAGTACAGCCTGGAATAATAGAGGCGATCCTTACAGCACACTTAGTACAGTCGTTAGCACCAGTGCTCAGCGATGTCCGCTAGCTTTGTCCTCACTGTCATTACCACTCTGTGTTTGGTCATTGCTATTACTAGAAAGTCTTATCTCTGGAGCTGAGCACAGAGCCTGGCACAGAGAATTCCTTCACTGAATGTAATATGAGTGAAGGCAGAGCTAGCTTCATGGGCACACAGCTCAAGTTCAGTGACTCTCGGTGCCTGGCTCTCAGAAGGGATCTACGTTTCATTTAATGCTCTGCTGTGGCTATCTATGAGTTCTTAATAATTTTTGCACAGGGCTTCACAAATTAGGAGACTGAACCTGAGTAAGGCAAAGGATTGGAGGACGGAACTAAAGCATGAATAATTTGGGGAGATGAGAAATCTGCAAAGAGGCTACTGAGAATTATGCTGTCCCCAAATTTTCTTCTCCCAGATGGAGAGGTCTTTAATAGAGCCAGAAGTTGTTCACATCCACAGTTATTAATGTCTTTAGTCCATACTTAGCAGAGAATTAGAAGGAATGAAGATCGTATACCCCAAAATGTCTGACACCTGATTCTCTTTATCAACACCATTTTGGAGTGTACATCTTAACCCTAAGGCAAAAATAGGGCAAAGAAGCCTCCTCAACCTCAACATTGAAGACCTTGACTCTTAATTTTGCTTTTATGTGAATTAAGAAATGACGAGCAAAATATGTAATTGTGGCACGGATCCCAATGTTTTGAAACTGTTTCCTTATCAAAATAAGTGAACCCAAACCTTCACAGCCAACATACAACCAGGCAAAGTGAACTGGCCTCATCGAGACCATCTGTTACCTGCTCTACCTCGTATTGCCAGCTAGTCACTTCCAGCTTTTCCGTTCTGCATGGTGAGATATGTTACAAGATGTTTTACACTGGAATGAATTATACTTCCTTTTATGGTGACATAGCTCAAGATTTTAAAGCACAAAATCACTTAAGCCATTTTAGAGACAGGACTACCACCTGCGTGAACTACCACCTGCTACCTGAATCATCACTTGGATCATTCCATCTTCTATGGTCTGACTTGAATCTAGAAGAGGACTAGGTGACAATGACACCACTCCTGTTCTATCACAGCTCACAAACTCACTAGTGCACAGGATAAGTGCACCAAGCCTTCGCTGTACTAGCAAGTGGATGACTTTCTACAAGAAAGGACATCTGAGTGGAGCTCTAAAGAACAAGACAAGGAGAAGGTATCCTGGGGAACCCACAGGCACAAAATATAGGCTCAGAGAACCTGGCTTGTTGCTGAAGATATAAGTGCTTTACTATGTGTTCTAATATGTAGGGAGAAAGCAAAGGGCAGAACAGGGCAGGCAAATGACTGAACCAACTTGTAATTTGTTTTTTTCCTACAAAACGGAAGAACATAGCTTTAATTTTTTTTTTGCTTATCTGGAATTTTTTAATTTATTTATTTTAAATTTCATGAATATGTAGTGTTTTGCCTGCATATATGTCTGTATAAACGTATTGAGCAACCTAGAGCTACACATACTTGTGACCTGCCATGTGGGTGCTGGGAATTAAACCCAGGTCCTCTGGAAGAGCAGCCAGTGCTCTTAACTACTAAGCCATCATCTCTCTAGCCCCAGAATTTTTTAATAGAGAAATATGCTAATACTCTAGAAATGTCACCCTCTGGAGTTGGGAATAGGGACTGAGAAGGTGAGAAAGGAGCAGATGTTACATTCTTCTTTCTGTTAAGTTAGGTTGTATTCGCTAAACAGGTTATAGTGGATATGGTGGTTTGAATAAGAATGGCCACCATAAATGCATATATTTGAATGCTTAGTCATCAAAGAGTGGCACTACTTGAGAAGGATTAAGAGGGTGTAAGAAGAAACATGTTTCTGGGGGTGGGCTTTGAGGTTTCAAAAGCCCAAATGAGGCCAAATATCTCTCTTCCTGCTGCCTACAGAACCAGATGTAGAACTCAGCTACTTCTCCAGCATGATGTCTGCCTGTCACCATGCCCCCTGCCGTGATGGCAATGCACTAACTAACCTCACCTTTGAAACTGCTCAATCAAATCAATCAAATGCCTCAGCCCCAGTCAAATGCTTTCTTTCATAATAGTTGCTGTGGTCATGGTGTGTCTTCACAGCAATGTCTGAGTCAGCATCAAGGGTAAAGAGATAGGGTTGACCATCAGCTCACTGGAGAGACCTTTGAAAAGATTGGCTCAGCTGGCTATGATGAAATGATGAAATCTTCTGGCCATAAAACTTCTGTAAATGTTCTTTTGCTCATGTAGATTTTCAGAGTAGCATCGTGGGAAGATGTGACATTATACAAATTGAGATTCATCACTTGGGTGGGGTTTGGCCTAGTGTGAGTCAAGAGAAGCTCAGCTATTGTGAGTATATGAAGATGGTTCAGGGAAATGCAATGAAGAGATTGGGGTGGGAGGCGGTCTGGGGTGGGAAATGGAAAAAATGAGATCAATGACTTCTGACACTGTCCTGTGAATAGAGCCAAGGCAATCACCAAGAGCACGGAATAATAGAGCAGAGTGATGGCCAGGAAGGAGAACTGGTGTCATTCTGCTGGCTCATCCTGGGAACTCAAGTGACAACAATTCCTCCACCCCTTGCAGAACAGGGGTTCAGAGAGCAACCATCTTGAAATTTAATGCCATTTAGACATCTGAGGGGTAGTCAGGGGAGTATGTTCAGTAGGCAAGTGGGTGTATGAGATGGGACTGGAAGCAGACACAGTCATTGTTTACTGAGGTTGGTACACAGCCTCCTAACAGTTCACCAGCTGCTGTCTCTGGTTTCCAGCCTCATTTCTCAGTGAGACATCCATGGTAAGCTACAGGACAAATCCTGCTTAGAAGCTTGTGAGGGCTCCTATCATACTGAACTGCAGTCACACACAGCACTTGTGACTCAAATGTCCCTGCTTGTCACTTCCCTTCCTATTGCTATGACCTCCTCACTGTTCTAGCTCAGGGCTGGGCTGACAAGTGGGGAGTTGCAGGAATATCCTTTTGGAGGCCCAAATATCATTCTAGAGTATTTTGGAAGGAAGATGGAGAGCAGTCATGATAAAAACAATGAAGGTTCTCATCAACAACAAGCAATTAGTCATTACCTGGAGTAGAAGACATGTCAGAGGGTCTGTGTCAGCTCCTCCTAAGCAGGCAGAGGATTCAGGAACAGAGAACCCAGCAAACGCATCCTCTCCTTTCAAAGAAAATCATGAGAGAAAACAGTATGGGCTGCCTTCACATTGATTAAAATAATTTTTAATGGATATAAGACTTCACCCAGTGCAGACAAGATATGGTGGTGGGTGTCCATAATCCCAGCTACATGGATAAAACTGTCAGAAAAGATGCAAAAATCAAAAAGCTCCTAACCCAAAATGTCCAAGAGATCCAGGACACAATGAGAAGACCAAACCTAAGGATAAAAGGCATAAAAGAGGGTGAAGAATATCAACTAAAAGGCATAGTAAATATCTTCAACAAAATCATAGAAGAAAACTTCTCTGCCCTTAAGAGCAAGATGACCATGAACATACCAAAAGCCTACAGAACTCCAAATAATTGGACCAGAAAAGAAACTCCCTCTGACACATGATAGTCAAAACACCAAATATTCAAAACAAAGAAAGAATCCTAAAACCTGTAAGGGAAAAAGGACAAGTAACATATAAAGACAGACCAATCAGAATTATAGCAGACTTCTTAACAGAGACTATGAAAGCTAGAAGATCCTGGACAAGCATCATACAGACACTAAGAGAACACAAATGCCAGCCCAGGTTACAATATCCAGCAAAACTCTCAATCTCCATAGATGAAGAAAGCAAGATATTCCAAGACAAAACCAAATTTACACAATATCTGTCCACAAATCCAGCCCTACAAAGGATGATAAATGGAAAAATCCAACACAAGGAAGACAACTACACCCAAGGAAAAGCAAAAAATTAATCATGCAAAAAAAAAAAAAAAAGAAGAAGAAATGGACACAAACATAAGTCTACCTCTAACAACAAAAATAACAGGAAACAAAAATCGCTATTCCGTAATTTCTCTTAACAACAATGGACTCAATTTCTCAATAAAAAGACATAGACTATCAGACTGGATACATGAACAGGATGCAGTATGTTTCTGCATATAGGAAACTCATCTCAAAGACAAAGACAGACACTAACTCAGAGTAAAAGGCTGGGAAGAAAACTTCCAAGCAAATGGGCCCAGAAAACAAGCTGGAGTAGCTATTCTAATATCAAATAAAATAAATTTTCAACCAAAAGTTTTCAAAGAATATAAGGAAGGACACTTTTTACTCATCACAGGAAAAATGTATCAAGATGAACTATCAATCTTGAACATCTATGCTCCAAATACAAGGGCACCCACATTTATAAAAGAAATCCTACTAAACTTCAAAGCATATATTATACCACACACAATAATAGTAGGAGACTTCAACACCCCACTCTCATCAATGGACAGATCATGGAGACAGAAACTGAATAGAGACACAGCAAAACCAGCAGAAGTTATGAACCAACTGGAATTAACAGACATCTATAGGACATTTCATCAAAAAACAAAAGAATATACTTTCTTTTCAGCACTTCGTGGTACCTTCTCCAAAATTGACCATATAGTCAGTCACAAAAAAGGCCTCAACAGATACAAGAAGATCGAAATACTCCCATGCATCCTATCAGATCACCATGGACTAAGACTTGTCTTTAATAACAACAAAAACAACAAAATTTCACATACACATGGAAGCTGAATAATGCTCTGCTCAAGGATAACATGGTCAAAAAAGAAATAAAGAAAGAAATCAAGAATTTTTTAGAATTTAACGAAAATGACACCACTACATAACCAAACTTATGAGATGCAACAAAAGCAGTGCTGAGGGAAAAACTCATAGCTCTGAGTGCCTCCAAAAAGAAACTGGAAAGAATATACAGCAGCAGCTTAACAGCACAGCTGAAAGCCCTAGAACAAAAGGAAGCAGATACATCCAAGAGGAGTAGACAGCAGGAAACAATCAAACTCAGAGCAGAAATCAACCAAATAAAGACAAAAAGAACTACACAAAGAATCAACAAAACCAAGAGCTGGTTTTCTTTTTTTTTTTTTTTTTTTTTTTTTTTTTTTTTTTGAGAAAATCAACAAGATCAATAAACCCTTAGCCAGACTAACTAGAGTACCAAAATTAACAAAATCAGAAATGAAAGGGAAGACATAACAGCAGAAACTGAGGAAATTCAAGAAATCATCAGATCCTACTACAAAAGCCTATACTCAACAAAACTGGAAAATCTGGTGGAAATGGATAAATTCCTAGACAGATACCAGATACCAAAGTTAAATGAGGATCAGATAAACCATCTAAACAGTCCCATAAGACCTAAAGAGATAGAAGCAGTCATCAAAGGTCCCTCAACCAAAAAAAGCCCAAGACCAGATGGTTTTAGTAGAGAATTCTATCAGACTTTTATAGAAGACCTAATACCTATATTCTCCAAACTATTCCACAAACTAGAAACAGAAGGAACACTACCCAACTCATTCTTCGAAGCCACAATTATTCTCATACCTAAACCACACAAAGACACTAAAAAGAAAGAGAACTTCAGACCAATTTCTCTCATGAACATCGATGCAAAATTACTTAATAAAATTCTTGCAAACCAAATCCAAGAATACATTAAAACAATCATCCACCATGACCAAGTAGGCTTTATCCCTGGGATGAAGGTATAGTTCAACATATGGAAATCCATCAACAGGGACTAGACAAGGCTGCCTACCCTCCCCCTACCTATTCAATATAGTACTGGAAGTACTGGCCAGAGCAATTAGACAACAAAAAGAAATCAAAGTGATTCACATTGGAAAGGAAGAAGTCAAAATATCACTATTTGCAGATGATATGATAGTATGCTTAAGTGACCCCAAAAATTCCATCAGAGAACTTTTACAACTAATAAACAACTTCAGCAAAATGGCTGGCTATAAAATTAACTCAATCAACCACCTCCTTCTACTCGATGGGTAAACAGGCTAAGAAAGAAATTAGGGAAATAATACCCTTCACAATAGTCACAAAGACTATAAAATACCTTGGGGTGACCCTAACCAAGAACATGGGGGTACAGTATAAAACATAGAAAAGACACCAAAAGAGGCTAAAGATTAGGGGCTAAGAAAAGACTTAATAGCCAGACGTGGTGATGCACACTTGAAGTCCCAGCTACTCTGGAGGCTGAGACAGGAGGATCACTTGAGTCCAGGAGTTCTGGCTGTAGTGCACTATGCCAATCGGGTGTCTGCACTAAGTTTGGCACCAATATGGTGACCTCCCGGGAGTGGGAGACCACCAGGTTGCCTAAAGACAGGTGAACCAGCCCAGGTCAGAAAAGACTTAATATAGGCAATGAACAAGAGTTATGAAAAATGATAAAAAACTGTTCTTCTAGTTCTAGCTCTCATGACTTTTTGTTTCTAGTGGTGGAAAAGTACATAAAGTGTATTCAATAATAAAAGTATAAAAGCTGACATGAAGCTTCTGCTCCACATGGCTACTACAACTGTATAGAAGATCATTGAGTCATAGTCTTTGGATCTGGTTGGTTTCATTGTGTGAGGTTTTTATTTGCAATTTTTATAGTAATGTTTTAAAAAGCAAAATAAAAACAAATAAGCAAACATTTCTGAGGGGTGTCGGGGACTCAACCCTGGAGCGGGTGAGTGGTCTGAGGTAAACAGCAGGACCTATGGTTCCAGTGTATTCAGCCACCACCCAGTGTCATCTACTATCACACCGATGGTCTCATTCCGCACTGCTGCTGCTGGAAAATATCCCTTCCAAAGAGGATGAGGCAAAGTGACACAAGAAAGGACTGGACACAAGCAAATACTGAGGCAGGGGATGGAAGCGAGCCAGCCTCAAGCTGGCACGTGGGACCACTGCATCTCTGCCCAGTAGGTTTCATGGGAGATGACCATAGGGAATCAGCCCAAAACCTCCTAAAGGATATGACACCCAGCTAAAGTCACACTGTCAACCCCCAGCTTGGGCAGGAGGCTCCGCTCTCCAGGAAGGTTTCTAACACATCACTGGGCTCTTCCAAGCTCTCAGATGTGGTGATGATGAAATCTTATGCTCTCGTCCCCCAAGCACTGAAATGTGTTTATGCTCCTGAATTTGAGGTTTGTAATGGGTTTTGCTCACGGGAACGATTATTTTAGTGCTGACTTTTCAAAAGGCAATTGATAAGTTTACACAGCCAAAAGAGCTCTGGCAATTATCTTCAAATTCACACTCCGTGAAAAGCAGACCAGATCACTTAAGACCCCCTGAATCCATTCTGGGGCCAAGATTATCCAAACTGACAAGCTGAACCTGAGATAATTTATGCTGCAATGGGGCTTATGAAGTCAAGATGCCAGTGTGGATGGCGGCTGCCGGGAGCTTCCAGTTTCTTCTTGTCCTCCTGCCAACTCCTCCCCTGCCCCACTCACTTTCCCAACAGAGTTGGCAGAGAAGGGGGTTGTTCAGAGTATTCTTGGCCTGAAAACTTGCTGGAATCATGTGTAATTTTTTTCATATGAAGCTTTGAATCATTTGTGATAACACAAAGATGATCAATGTCAGGGTTTGGGCTTTAATAGCATCTCTCGCCTGGTTCTTGGAGATACCTAGACAGTGAGCACACAGCTGCATCAGGAAATAGCCCCATCTCTGCCAAGCTGTTCAGCTGACCCATCAGAGGGTTTTCTGCCAGGTGGTTTTAGCCTTAGACCCTCACTCTAAGGCACCATGAGAAGAGGCTGAGGCAGCACTGTGCCTGACTTGCTTCAGATCTTCCCTCCCGGGTGCTGTCTGTGCTCAGAGCACTAGGAGAGTCCCTAAAGCTGACTGCCTAGGCTCCCATCCCACCCATCAGTCTGGAGACAATCAAACTACATCAACGTAGGAGGAAAGTAGCCACACACTGCTAAGAAAAACTCACACATTTGAGTTTCTCCCTGTGTCCATCTAAAATGAAAGAACAGAAATAAACTTATTTTACCAACCAAGAGCAAGGGGGTGGGGAGAGGGTTGAAAGACTGTCAACAGCTAGGGAAGAGTGTGGGTGGTTGGGTGCCTGTTGTTGCGGGAGGACAGAGGTAGATGTGCCTTCAGAGGAGTCCCTTAGACAGGAAGAAACCACCTCATCCAGCTAAGGGCAGTGAAAAAACGTGGGCTCTAAGGTACCAGGTGATTTGGAAGCTAAACTGAGAGGTGGAGCTGGTTGACCCTCTGATGATGGAAGGGAGAACTGTGGGTGAGCCCAGTGTCCACAGGGCTTGCAACTTTAGTTTCCTGTTACAAGTGGAGAAAGACTGGAGATCCCCACGCTTAAGTCTTCCAGATGATACCAAACCCATCCTGGATAGCCAGGTAGCCTTCTGCGCCCCACCCCATAGGAAACAGAAGATTTGCTCTCTGAAGAAGACAGGGAGGGAGGCGTGTGCTCAGAGAGTGGGGCAAGCAAGTAGCTGCAAACATTAGAGTAACCAGAGTATAGACCGACTGTGGGAAACTCTGCCTCTTCCCTGGCCTCTCTGAGGCAGCCAGCAATACAGGTGTCCTGGCTGAATTTAGAGTCTCTTCAGAAAAATAGCACCTCCCAAAGACTGAGCTCCACTTACTGAAGTCTAGCAGATGCCTCATAGGATTGTTTGACCCTCTGATCATGGCACTGTGAGAAAAACAGGTAGATGAGCCTTACCCCATTGCTGGTGCCCACATACTTCCAACCGGCCCTGGGTTTATGTTACAACACAAAATAAAACAAAAAAAAAAAAAAAAAAAACATAAAGGAGGAGAGGGGAAAGAACTCAGGAAAAAAAATGAGCCAGAAGCTCCTTGTGTGCTAGAGCACACCGGGGGGCTGAGGAGCTGGTAGACAGGGACCAGGTGGGAATAAAAAACAGATGCAATCACTTAAGTCAGAACAAAAGGCCACCATGGTTCCCTTCCTGCTCCACTTCGAATAGTGTCTGAGTAGTCGTTATAGCTTAGACACTGTGATGATGTCACCACTATGGGAAGGTGAGGGGTAGAGACATGGGGAGAGCAGAAGAAAGTTGGATCTTTCATCTGGCAGACAGAAGTACGTGGGTATCACGTGAGCTGGATAAGAGCATATCCACAGAGCCAAAAATCTATGGAAGAAAAAGTCCAGAGAACGATTTGGGGGGGGGGGTAGACTTCTGGTTTTCAATATTCAGATATCTGCAACTATTTTAAATTATAAAAGTACGTTCTAGAGTAAATCCAAACACCAGTTTATCCTATCTGTGTAAGAAGGAGACTCCTCCCCCCGCCCCCACCCCCGCCCCAGGCTTCTGTGCCATTCCATAATGCTCTCCAAACACACCAGGAAGGAATTGCCCTTCGACCTCTTCACAGCAGTTTGGAAGCGTTGCTCCATGGGATTCACTATCAGTTTCAAGAGGATAACCTTTTCAAATTTCTTGGGCGGCAGAGGCTAAGGGACCTTCAGTTGACCATGTGTGAAGGCTAAAGCAAAAGCAAGACACTGACCCCACCCACACTCTCACCTACGAGCCTGACCACACTCATGCCAAACTGTTCAGAGCAGTTAACGGAGGGTGGCGAGTCTCCAACTGGAGCATAGAGCTTCCTTTCAGAGTCAAGCCGACTGCAAGTTCAACAGTGGATGACCCCTGTGTGTGAGACAAAACTAGCTGCTGGGAGACAGGAAGATGCTGCTATCAGGAGTCCACTTCCTTCCTCTCATTATTCCCTCTTGACAAGAATGCCAATCAAGAAAGTGCCTCTGGAAGACCCACCCAGTCCTGGCTTTTGTGGTGCCCAATGAATGCCAATATTTGCACCCACTAAGGAAGTGTGCTATGCTGAAGCCTCTTTGGGATTCCAGGAACCAGAGAGACATGGTGCTACCCAGGAACACAGAGGAGAATGTTGGCGGAGAGATCTGCAATGGATTTTGATGAGAAACTATCAAAAAGGACAAAATGATTAGGAGTTTTGCCAGTGGAGAGTTGGTTGAATAGGGCAGGAGAGCTGGCTCAGCAGGTAAGCAAATTTGTTGCTCTTGCAGAGGAGCCAAGATTAGTTCCCAGCACTCACATTAGGCCTCTCTCAGCTACCTATAAATATGGCTTCGGGTGATCTGACACCTTCTTCTGGCCTCTGCAGATGCTCACACATACTCATAAAAATGTATTTAAGTATATGTTTAAACACAGTAGAAGCACATCCTAAAGCTAACACTGTCTTACCAATCTTATACCTAACCAGCATAAGTTGACATGGACCACTGAGGCAGAGAAAATGAAGCATCACAGAAGCAAAGACTGAACTGACAGACACTTGTGTGGTGGGGAGGCCAGCCGAAGGATCTGCTCCGTCATGCTTGAGACAAAAATGGTGCAGAAGCTCCCGCTCTCTCACCAATATTCCCAATTTGATTTAATTATTTAATTATAACTCCATATTCTATTTATTATCCCCAAGTTATGGAATTCTTGGCTTTGTCCTGCCCCTCACTCTACCTTTGGCAACATAAAGGATAATTTAATTTATATAGCAAAAAAAAAAAAAATCTAAAGAGATAGAAACTAAAGGAAATAAATGATGAGAAGCAGCCATTAAAGGCCCTTCAGAAGGATAACATGATTTCAATTTCCCTGTCTCACTCTCTCCACTTCCACTCCACAGTGTGCCTGCATGTCTGTGTATTTATACAGGTTTTTTATTATTTAGTTAATATGAATTACAGGCCTCACGCATCCTCCCTTCTAAATCCAAAATGAGGAAGCTTTCTCTTTTCTCTTGCTCCATTTTTTTTCCTGCTTACCCCCCTCACTACCACGATTTACATTCTCAATGTAATGTATTAAAAAGTTGACAGGGACGAGCGGATTCACACGATGTCTGCTAAGAAACCCAATTTCCATGATGAATTGCCCGGAGCCCCTGAATCACAAACCATTTTTTCCGCTGCTCAGAAGTTGAATTTTTTTCCCTTCTTCTTCTTCTCTCTCTCTCTCTTTTTTTTTTTTTAAATCTTCTTTAAGCCTCTCTCCTAATCTTCGACTAGAAGAGATGGGTGAAAGGACTTTTCCCCCCTAAACTAAGGAAAGCATTAGCATCTTACTGTTGTGTATCAGATGTGAAAGTGCAAGGTTAGTAATATTTCAAATCAGCCGTGGTCTAAACACTTGATAAGTGAGTGTTCTCTCTGTCTCTCTCTCTCTCTCTCTCTCTCTCTCTCTCTCTCTCTCTCTCTCTCTCTCTCTCTCTGTCTCTGTCTCCTCCTCCCTTCTCTCCCCCCATCCCCAGTTTTAGCATGAGTCATAAAAAGGATCTTGGAGTTGGGGCAGAAGAGAGATATTTAGACCAGAGAGAATCTTCTCAGATCTCTCTTTGGAAGCCACAGAACTCCAACTAAGATGGCCACTTTCCTAGCATTGAGTAGATCTGTAGGTAGGGCAAGAACTCGGCAGCAACACTCTAACCATCCATTTGGGCTGCATCTGCTGTCCCCAACAGCAGCAATGTGTGTTTCCTTCCCCAGGAGGAGTCATCTGGGACTGTCCATCATTAGAGACGCACCTGAGCTCCTACAGAGATGTTAGGAACTTGAGGATAGACCAAGATCCCACACAGATATTTAGAATTTGGGGTTTCCTGACTCCCTGCAGTTCCAGGTAACCACCC
The DNA here is from genome assembly GCF_963924665.1 of Micromys minutus. Lineage (NCBI taxonomy): Eukaryota > Metazoa > Chordata > Mammalia > Rodentia > Muridae > Micromys > Micromys minutus. The sequence goes on from NC_137956.1 coordinate 31,727,569, forward strand.
TTGGGTACATTCCATCACAACCCAATGGGGTGCCTCGTGCACCTAGGAAGAACTAACCTAAAGGTCCATCTGAATACCCTGGCATCTCCCAGAACACAGGTCTCCTCTAACTCTTACACCAGCAGGCAAATCACTTATAAAGCAATTATTATTTTTTAATCACCATAGTCAAAGGACCAGTGGTATGGCCCCCCATAAGAACACTGGTCACTGTTGTGGAGGACCTGAGTTCAAGTCCCAGCAAATGCATGGCAGCTTACAACTGTCTACAACTCCAGTTCCAGAGGAGCCAACACCTTCTTCTGACCTCCATGAACACATAGTACACATACATACACACAGGCAAAACATTCATATACATAAATAAGTAAATGTTTTCTTTAAAAAGAATTGATATAGTCAACACTAACAGGGGTAGGGAGCTGAAAAATGCCAAAGACCTTGCAGATGATGCCGAGAGACTGAAGTGTAGAAAATAGTCCTTGTACTCAAGTCTCAGGCCACTAATCCAAAATTGGACCCTTTAATGAGAAGTTCAGGTATTCAGAAAATTTCCAACCATTTAAGAGAGGCCATGCTGTGGCCTAGAGTGTTAACTGAAGGCTTCAAAGGGAGAAGGACTGGTCCAGCTGTAAGGTAAGAGATGGAATCTGGCCATTGGTTCATAGATTGACAAGCCAAGGCCCAGTAGCATTATAGGGGTAATGTGTCTGCTGGCTGAGTGAGTGCTTAGCAAACACACAGTACCCCTCTCCTGACACTTATGTCTTTCTGAATGCTCTTATAACAGGACAGGCTATGGCTACTGGGCTGGGGAACAGGCCTTCTCATCATCATTTGCATTACCCAGCTTTCCATTGCTGTGGCCAAATGCCTAAGAAAGACAACCATTTCCCCAAGGTCGCCTCTGGCCCTTGCTGCCTTTGAGGAAAGCAGTCAGCACAATATGAGGACATTTCAGACCAAAGCCATGGTATTGACCCAGGTTAAATTTAGCAAGAGGACCCAATGGGTCACTTGACTGAAAAGTGCTCAATGGGACTTGATTCAGGGATATCAGGAAGTCACCATGGTCCAGGGTCCCCCATCACTCAAGAAAGAAAAAGAGTGAGGTTGAGCTGAGCAGGGATCCAGAATCATTTATAGGAGCATCTCTGGGTCTGTCACCCATTTGTCTCCATAGAACCTCATTATTTCCACCCTCCCTCCATCCCTTAATGCAAATGTCTTGATTTAAAAAAACAAACCAAAATTTTGAACAGATACTTCACCAAAGAAGAAGGAAAGATGGCAGGTAAGCTCAAGAAAAGATCTCCATCATGCATCATGAACAAAAGAAAAAGAAAAAGAAAGAAAGAAAGAAAACTAAAACGTCATTTTAAATGGCCTTGCCAGAGAGGCCAAGCCCAAAATACCAGCTGAGTGCAATGGGGACTATCAGTTATGGCCACTAGAAATGGAAGAGGGGACAAGCCACAATTGCACTGATATAAGGTTGACCAGTTGGTTTGGTTTGGTTTGTTGTATTGACTGGGGATTAGATCCAGAACCTTTCACAAGCTAGACAAGTGACCGGCACCAGGCTAAAGTTACCAGCTTTCATTCAGGAAGTTCCTTACAGAATTAAACATGCCTTACTATGGCATGACGATATTCACTCAAGTGAGCTGATAACGTGTGTCCGCACAAAGTCCAGCACACAGACATTGGGAGCATTCAAAAAATCCTCTTTCAAGCCAGTATGACAGTTGATCTCTTATTGTCAACTTAATTGGATCTTAAATCAACTGAGAGACATGCCTCTGGGTGAAGCTGTGAAAATATTTCCTGGAAGAACCAACTTGAGGAAAAAGATCTTCCCTCTGAGTGGGTAGCAGCTTCCAGTGCTGCTGGCCAGATATAAAGAAATCTGAGGGGAAAACATCTTTTTAATGTTTTTTAATGACATAAAACTATTTTACTCCACTTTCTTTTTAATATTCATTTATTTAATGTACATGAGTCCACTGTCACTGTCTTCAGACACACCAGAAGAGGGTATTAGATCTCATTACAGATGGTTGTTAAGCCACCACGTGATTGCTGGGATTTGAACTCAGGACCTCTGGAAAAGCAGCCAGTGCTCTTAACCACTGAGCCATCTCTCCAGCCCTATAAGACTACTTTAATTTTTAGGGCTATTTCGATAATATTCTTCTTTCCTCCTCCTTCCCACCCAACTTAAACTCTTTCTCAAAACAAACAAACAAACAAACAAAAACCCAATACAACCAGAACCCAGTTTTTTTAAGAAAATTGACATGGTTTGGAAAAGATCATAAATACTGTCAGTAAAAGAGGATACGTAATTAATAATTAATACTGAGACCCCAATAATTAATAATAACAACCTAATAATTAACAATGGCAGCCCTTAGACTTACAGCTAACTTCTGAATATGACAGTTGAAGGCCTTTTCAAACTTCTGGGAGGAAAAAGCTTCAACCCAGAAACTTATACACAGCAAACATATGGGACATAGGGCGTTGATTGTGTGAAGAGGTAACAGAGCTGCTAACAGGACTAGAAACAAAAGGCAGTTTGATTAGGTTGTAACTGTATTTTAAGGCAGTGTCAGAATCCAGAAAGCTGGAGAGTTCTCACGCTACTTGGAAGAAGGTCTAAGTCCCTAACTTTGCGCCTTATCGTTTAAACTTTCATATCATAATTTCCAAAGAGAACATAAGACCAAGATAGCCAGAAGAAACAAAATTGTGGTAACAATAAACATAAGAAAAGAGAAACAGATGTGAAATTGACAGAGAAAATATATTTCATAAAACATTCCTGCATGGAGCATGATGGCGCAGGCCATGAACGCTCACTGAGGGTGGGGGCCTGACACAGGAGAGTGCTGAAGCCAAATTAGCTTGGTTTCCACAAGGAATCCCTCCCTAGGGGGAGAAAATGCAAAAGTGCCATTTCTTACAATGATTATGAGCCAACAATGCCTCAATTAAAGAAAATGTGAGAGATGGCTCAGCGGTTAAGAGCACTGACTGCTTTTCCAGAGGTCCTGAGTTCAATTCCCAGCAACCACTTGGTGGCTCACAACCATCTGTAATGAGATCTGATGCCCTCTTCTGGTGTGTCTGAAGACAGCTACAGTGTACTCACATAAAATAAATAAAATGTTAATATATATGTGTGTATGTATATATATATACATATTCCTACTGCATACTGCTTTCAACAGATACATAAAATATAAAGAAACAGCATGGTAGAAAGTGAAGGGTTAAATATGACTTTGGGAGGCAGGGTCAGGGCTTGGACTTACCTATTGCGCTCAAGTGACACTCAACTGCAGAGACTTGCTTCTTGTGCTCTTTCCTATCATTCCTGCCAGCCTTGCAGGCAGATCCAACATAGCCCCAGGAATTCGGGCTGGAGATGCAGTTCCCTACTGTGCGAAAACTGAGGACTACAGAAGAGAGGGCACCACCCAGTGGAGACACTGTTCAGACCCAACAGGGGCCTTGCCAGGGCAGTGAACTCCAAAGCCAAAGGATCCGCAGCACAGCACATCCCAAAGGTAGCCCTTAAAACAGAAAAGGAAGAACAACCCATCTTGGAGATCTTGGAGAACTGCTAACAGGACAGAAAGATTACAATCTAAGTTGCTTTGAGAAAAAATATAAGTCTTACTATGTGGACTGCTTCCATCTCTGAGTGCAGAACAAGAAGGTATAAAGACTGGGAGAGCAAATGAGGAACTTCTGAGTCACTGGATCCGTTATCATAGCTCGGACAAAAACAGAACAAAGTTCACTTAGGTCAAATATCCCCTGCACCAATTCCAGGGTCTGCATTTACCACTGAAACCACCCCACGGTTGTACATCGATCCCAGCCCCGGGTGCCCTCATTCAGGTTCCCGGACGTAGTGATCTATACATGGTGTGCTCAAGGCAAGGAAAATTGTTAGTTAGAAAAGCTGTCAAATATTTTACTCTCCTATGTGTATATATTCGGTGTAGGTAACATCAAATGACTTCTCGTCGAAATTCACAATTCTTCATATTAAGGGCGTTAGCTGCTAAGGTGAACGCTTACTCAAGAGATCAAGCACTTCAACCAAGATGGGGAAGCTGGTGTTGGAACCTAAAAACCAAGACTATTCCAAAAGCCTCTTTAAAGGTTGACGATGTGAGCCCCCCGTTCTGCAGCTCATTTTTATCTCTATCTGAACGATGTGTCCTTTAGCAACTGTTCAAGGCCCTACAGTCAGTAAAGTCCACTGAACCAAGATTCTATACCTACAGTGGTAACCGTGCTGGAGCACAGCTCAGTTTCGGGTGGAAGAGAGGGGGACAGAAAGGCTTCTGCAAATGCTGCGCTGAGAAACAGGAAGATCTTGGTGCTCACTGTCCAAGCAAGCAAGGTGGTGACTAGTGTCATGCCACCAGCATCACATTGTTGATAATGTTGTGTCTAAGTTACCAATTATTTTGCCTAAAAGGCAAAGGGATCAGGCTCAGGGTTATGCTGAAGACAGACACAGAGAAGACTAGCCTCAGGTGAAAATTCCAACAAAGTACATAAACAAAGGGTGAAAAAGCCACAGCAAACTAGTGTCTGGTCCCTGTCTTGTTGTTGTTTTTATGGTTTTGGTTTTTTTTTTTTTTTTTTTTTTTTTTTTTTTGGTTTTTTGGGGTTTTTTGGTTTTTTTTTTTTTTTTTTCAGAAGTCCTGGGAGATTGAACTGGAAGAAAAATGAGAATGGCAGCCTGTTTCCCAGAGAGATTTTGGGGACACAATGGCCAGATGAGCAAGTAGATTTTCCTGTACGAAGAAACTAGGGCTAAGGGCAAAGAATGGAGCAGGTGGCACATGATTTCCTCATTTTAATACAGGTACTCAGAAGAATGGTCAGCAGTAAAGACCAGACCTCTCAGAGTCCCTGGGAACCCATTGGAGGTGACAATAAATATAGATGTCCCTCAGTCCAGCCCAGTGGAAACTGAGAAAGTTATTAGGGTGAAATAAGGGGGCAGAGGAGCAATTAGACAGCAAAAGGAAATCAAAGGGATACAAATAGGAAAGGAAAAGGAAAAGCATCACTGTTTGCACATGACATAATAGTGTATGTAAGTGACCCCCAAAATTCCACCAGAGAACTTCTACAGCTGATAAACAAGTTCAGCAAAGTGGCCAGATATAAAATTAACTCAAATCAGTAGCCTTCCTCTACTCAAAGGACAAACATGCAGAGAAAGATATTAGGGAAAAGATACCTTTCACAATAGTCACAAACAATATGGAATACCTTGGTGTGACTCTAACTAAGCAAGTGAAGGACCTATATGACAAGAACTTCAAATCAATAAAGAAGGAAATCGAGGGAGAGCTCAGAAAATGGAAAGATCTCACATGCTCATGGATTGGAAAGATCAACATTGTAAAAATGGCCATCTTACCAAAAGCAATCTCCAGATTCAATGCAATCCCCATCAAAATTCCAACCCAATTCTTCATTGAATTGGAAAGAGCAATGTGCAATTTCATCTGGAATAACAAAAGACCTAGAATAGCGAAATCCATCCTCAACAACAAGAAAACATCTGCGAGAATCACTATCCCTAACCTCAAGCTATATTACAAGGCAATAGTGCTAAAAACTGCATGGTACTGGTACAGAGATATGCACGTGGATCAATGGAATAGAATAGAAGATCCAGAAATGAGCCCTCACATATATGGTCACTTGATTTTTGACAAGGGAGCTGTAAACATTCAATGGAAAAAGGACATCCTCTTCAACAAATGGTGTTGGTCCAACTGGCACTCAGCATGCAGAAGAATGAAAATAGACCCTTTCTTATCTCTTTGTACAAAGCTCAAGTGTAAGTGGATCAAAGATCTCCACATTAAGCCAGGTACACTAAAATTATTAGAAGAGAAAGTAGGGAAAACCTTAGAACACATAGGCACAGGAGAAATTTTCCTGAACAGAACACCAATGGCTTGTGCGCTAAGGTTAAATATTGACAAATGGAACTTAATGAGATTGCAAAGTTTCTGTAAGGCTAAGGATACTGTCAAGAAAACAAAACAGCAGCCAACAGATTGGGAAAAGATCTTTACCAACCCCACATCAGATAGAGGCCTAATATCCAAGGTATACAAAGAACTCAAGAAGTTAGACACCAGAGAATCAAACAACCCTATCAAAAAATGAGGTACAGAGCTAAACAAAAAGTTCTCAATTGAGGAATATCGAATGGCTGAGAAGCATCTAAGGAAGTGCTCAACATCCTTAGTTATCAGGGAAATGCAAATCAAAACAACCCTTAGATTCCACCTCACACCAACCAGAATGGCTAAGATCAAAAATTCAGATGACAGCAGATGCTGGCAAGGATGTGGAGAAAGAGGAGCACTTCTCCACTGTTGGTGGGGTTATAAACTGGTACAACCACTCTGGAAATCAGTCTGGCAATTCCTCAGAAAATTGGACATAGTACTACCTGAAGACCCAGTTATTCCACTTCTGGGCATATACCCCAGAGAATCGCTAACATACAACAAAGACACATGCACCACAATGTTCATAGCAGCCCTATTTATAATAGGCAGAAGCTGGAAAAAACCCAGATGTCCTTCAGTAGATGAATGGATACAAAAATTGTGGTATATTTACACAATGGAGTACTACTCAGCTATCAGAAACAATGACTTTATGAAATTCTTAAGAAAATGGATGCATCTAGAGAATATCATCCTGAGTGAGGTAACCCAATCATAAAAGAATAGACATAATATGCAGTCACTGATAATTGGATACTAACCCCAGAAAGCTTTGAACACCCCAGAAACAACTCACAGACTATATGAAGTTCAAGAAAAAACAAAGGCCAAAAAGAAAAGAAAAGAAAATTAAAAACCATTATGCTTAAGCTTTACACACCAAGAAAACTGACTATTCCCAGGTTATATCTTGTTTTACATGTACTTTATGTTCATTGTAACTAGTAAGATTTTAATGCACACTATCAAACCTTAAAAAAAACCAAGTACTGACAAAAATGTATTTATATACTTTTATGCAAAAATGCTTAAAATCTGTACATTTATCTTTGTTTTTTTAAAATAAAGTTGTTCAATTAAAAAAATAAGTGATGAATTGGTATATTTTAGGTCTAATTTATCCTCATAGTATGTAAGCCATATATTCTTACTTTAATTACATTTATTATCACATTCACTGCCTAAACTGTCAGCTGCAACACCAGATATCAATCATTGACTCATTTTATTTCTACCTTCCATTTAATACTTATCTTTGTTTTTTTATGTGTGTAAGGAAGTATTTGTTTCCAAAAATATTATATGAAAAGTTATACTGAGGAATTCAGAAAAGTAAACTCCAGACCAACCTTCTCTTCACAGATACATCAGAGAAATAACTAAGGAAAACCTGTGTTTTTCTGAAAAGGTTTTTAAATGAAAGTAAACACATCTCAAAAGATTAACCAAATTAACATTTCCATAATTTTTTATTTTACAGTTTAACAATAAATTATTTGATGTGTTAAATAAATAAATAAATAAATAAATAAATAAGGGGGCAGAGTCTAGGTCCATCGCTGACTTAGATAAGGGAAAAAAAACCTGAATTTCTTATTTCTCAAAAGGATAGAATGTGTATTTCACCAGTACCCTTCTGCCTGGATTTGTCTCAGACCATGGAAAGGAATCAGATTCAGAGTTTCACACATTCTACTGAAAACGATGCTGAAAGTTAGGAAGAAAATGTAGGTAATCTGTTGCTCACATTTTTCTCTTTTTTTCAACTTCTGTATTTGACTTTTAGACTTCAAAATAATATGCTTCTCAAAAGCACTAAGGAGGATTCTTGGAATTTTTATAAACAGATACATGATTCCTGGGGCTCTTTGCCAACAATGCTTAAAGAACCATATGTAATATTAATCCTGTAGACATTTACAGTTTTTACGCCATTAAATAGCTATTGTGGAGTCATTTTAAAATAAAGATTTATATAGCTATTAAAAGATAAGATGAAATGGAATTGTCTTTATAAAAACAAGAAGTTCAATTTTAAATGTATATACATTTACTAACCAGACTAAATGTAGAACACAAAGACAGAGTTCTTACATGGAACAAAACTACAACCACAGCAACATCAGCATCTTGCTCCGGGATTGACAGAATCCACTGATAAAGATCAGAAAGGAGATAAAGGATTTGAAAAACACTATTAACCAAATGGGCTTCTAGAGAACACTGTCTGACAACCACAGGACATGTGGTTTTCTGCAAATACATTTGGGGGAAAAAAGATGCTATTTGTAAAGCAAAGAGATATGAAAAAAAAACTCTGACTGAGATCAGACCCCGTCCCTGTACGAAGAACAGTCTATCCAGAAACTATGCTAAGGTAGCAGGGCTTAGATTCTCAAATACTCAGAAGTTAAGATAGTTGTACATATATCTAATGTTTAAGTGCCTTACTTGTTTAAACTCTGGCTTCAAAGGTTTTGGGAGAAAGATAGGTTTACCTCACAGTTACGTTTTCATTAAAATAGTCTAGGTTCCTCACAAAAATCTATTTCAGTGCTGTGGCTGTTAGTTTGCTAATGTTGTTTTGAAAGTACATAGAGTTTCCATTCCTTTACAAAGGTGGCAGAATTGGTTTAATTGTCATTTGCCTCCATGTGACTCCTTGTCCCATATAAATGTCAGCATATGTAGCAAGTTTTATGAGAATGTAACTTAATTTGAAGCTCCTGCAATTTTGAGCACTACAGTAGGAAGTTAGTAACATTTTGCAAGTCTCAACCTAAGCTCTTGCCACAGAATTCACAGCTGCCCTGACTCTCTTCCATCTTTGTTTAGCAAGGTAGTATTTTGAGCCATTAATGATTTTGGGTTTTTAATCCATAAGGTAATAGAAACCTTTTCAGAGTTGTCATCTGATTTGTCCTGAGGATCTAGTTCTATCACATACCTTGTTTAACCTTCCCTCTATTTGCTGCACAAGCAGACACTGCTGTACTTAGAAACTTCTATTTGAGTTCATTAAAAAAGCTACAAAACTAATATGTATGCGTACCAAACTGATTTAAAATAAATGTGTTTATTAGTCAAAAAACAAAAAAAAAAAAAAGAAGTTAAGATAGAAACGTTGATGGCTACAGAGCACAGAAGAGATACGGTGGACATTTTAAAAAACTTAAAGCCAAAGAATGAAATGCCTCAGTCTCAAAATGGACTGATTCATAAAGAGATGGACCATCAGCAAAGAGCCGTGTGAATGTGTCAGGTAAAGGAAGGGGAAAGAGGGAGAGACAGAACTAGTGAGACAGAGAACAGACACAAAGACCAGAAGCAGCCTTGACGTTGACTCTAGGATGATGTGAAATAGGACGAGCATCTCAGGGCAGGACCTCGAAGGAAACCCCGTTACAGCCTAAATATGACAAGCAGATGAAATGCCGAATGACCGGATGCCCACGTGCCAGAAAACACAGGTGAAATTGACACAGGTTCTCGCCTGACATGGGTGACACACACGGTAAACATTTTAACGCCACCATCTCCTATGCAAGAAAGTACTTTTTAATAATTAATAATCAATAATCAAATGCATGATAATTACCAAAATGGAAAGACGGTTAATTTTTTAATTGAACTTCATATTCTAGTAAACACAGATAACAAAATATTATAATGAATACTACAGAATAAAGGTTGAAAAAAAAGCAATGAATTCATCCTTCTGAATTGACAGGCTGTGGTTTCATAAAGGAAATACATACATACATACTGATCAACCACAAAAATAACGAAAATATTATTTTTCCTGCTTTTGAGACTAAAGTGCATATCTGTTTCTGGCCCCCTCATAATTCATCTTCACCTACACAAGTCCACAAACTGTTTAGACAGATTTTCAGTACTTGGAGAAATTGAGAAAGAAAAATGTCTTTTGCTCTTTTTTTTTTTCAGTACTTGATTTGTTTTTTTTATTAGGTATTCTGTATTTACATTTGAGATGTTATCCCTTTACCACGGCCCACTCCCATCCGCCCTCCCCCTTCATTTGCCTTCACAAAGGTAAAAATGCCTTTTCTTTATTTCAGTTTAAAATTTCTTTTTCACATGAAGAAACGGACATACAAGTAGTTCAGAGAAGTTTCGAACACAGTGTTAAGTGAGGCTGTGATTTATGACATGCTTGCCTCAGTAAATTTCAGAAATAGCGATTCCACTTCTCCTTCTGCTTCTTCCTGGCCAGATCCCACCGTTTCTTAGCATCTCTACAGATGTCCAGAAGCTCCAAATGGTCATATAGAATGACAGAACATATGTGACTCAGGTTCTTTCTGTGGTTTTTTATTCATTCGTGTGGTCAAAGTTAACCGGCACGCTATTCTTTTCACCGTGTAGAAGGTGAAATTCTGGGCTGAGGGGCACGAGACAACACCTGTCTGAGCAGGCAAGCTCTAGGAAGTCCCAACTCCTATAAAAGTGTGAATCCGAGTCCACATGCATCACAGTTGGCTGCACAAGTCAAAAGTCTTCCAATTAACCTGCACACAAAATGCTGTCTGGAGGCCAGTGAGGTGGTTCAGTGGGCAAAAGTATTCACCACACAAGTCTGAAGATCCCTGGATTGCTTGGTGGAAGGAGAGAACCAACTCCCCAGAAGTATCCTCTGCCCTCTATATGCATGCTTTGGTAGTCACATGCGTACACACACACACACACACACACACACACACACACACACTAATAATAATAGTAATAATAATAATAATAATAATAATAATAATAATAATAATAATAAATACTGGTTTAGAAAACTAGAACTCCCAATATGGAGAATCCTTAAGAATCTAAAAGTAGACTTAACCTGAAACTTAACTATACTAGTCCTTGGAATATGCCCAAAGAACTAGATAGATATCCTCTAATTGAGATGCTAATTGGCATACCTTGCTGATTAACAATCTATTCGCAATAACAAGTAAATAGAAATAATTTATATGTCTAACAACTGATGGGTGGGCAATGAAGGTGTGGTACACGTTTACAGTAAAACTCTATTCAGCTGTAAAGAAAAATGAAATTGACAGGTAAATGAATGTTGTCCTCGGGGAGGTAACAGAAACCCAGAAAGACAAACACAGTATGTTCTTGCTTATTTGTGGACCTTCGACCCAAAGCTTTAGATTTGAGTGTGTAACACCAGAAGCCAGGAGAGTAGAACAATTGGGAAAGAGGACACCTATAGCTCAAGGACCATCTCAGAAAACAGGGTGGAAAGATTGGATGCGCCCAAGGACCAGGATAACTACTGTGTGATGTTTCTTCTGAACAGGGTGGGATTGTGACTACCTTAAAATCTTAGCACCATGGCTGCCTACACAAGACCTGCAAAGACCACATCAACTGACAAGACAGTGTGGGTGCAGGAAAAGTACACACGACCTCACCCTAGGTGAGAGGCTGAAGGCATCAATGAGTGCTGAAAAAAAAAGATCAATGCTTGGGCCTTTCTTTTATTTTCCTTTTTTCTTTCTTTTCTTTCTTTCTTCTTTTTTTGCCTCAATTCTAAAACTGAGGGATGAACCCTAAACACAGGCAAATGAAGGCAACACTTACTAGACTAAATAGGAGAGAGAAAGAGAGAGAGAGAGAGAGAGAGAGAGAGAGAGAGAGAGAGAGAGAGAGGGAGGGAGGGAGGGAGGGAGGGAGGGAGAGGGAGAGGGGGGAGAGAGAGAGAGAGGGAGAGAGAGAGGGAGAGAGAGAGAGAGAGGGAGGAAGGGAGGGAGAGAGAGAGGAAGGGAGGGAGAGAGAGAGAGAGGGAGGGAGGGAGGGAGAGAGAGAGAGAGGGAGAGGGAGAAGGAGAGGAAGAGGGAGAGGGGAGGGAGAGAGGGGGGAGGGAGAGAGAGAGAGAGAGAGAGAGAGAGGGAGGGAGGGAGAGAGAAAGGGAGGAAGGGAGGGAGAGAGAGAGAGAGAGAGGGGGAGAGGGAGAGGGAGAGGGAGAGGGAGAGGGAGAGAGAGAGAGAGAGAGAGAGAGAGAGAGAGAGAGAGAGAGAGAGAGAACCAAGTATAAAAGAGGTTGTGAATTTGATGGAAGCTATTGAATAGGGGAGAGGGGTAAAAAGAATGCAAATACTCATGTATGAGATCATCAAATTAAAAATAAGAATAGGGCTGGAGAGATGGCTCAGAGGTTAAGAGCACTGACTGCTCTCCCAAAGGTCCTGAGTTCAATTCCTAGAAACCATATGGTGGCTCACAACCATCTGTAATGGAATCCGGTGACCTCTTTTGGTGGGTCTGAAGAAAGCTACAATGTATTCATTTACATAAAATAAATAAATCTTTTTAAAAATAAGATTAAAAATACTGTTTTGGAGAATTATTGCTTTGAAGTGCCAATTTAAAGCTTATACAGATAATATGAAAATACAAACAAAATGCCAATGTTTTGCAACTTAACAAAAATTTGAGCTCAGGGCAGAAGGATTTCTTGGAATTGCTGCAATTTCCTATCATTGCATTGCTGTTTCTTTATACACAAGACACTCTCTTAGTACATCTATCCAGTATGCCTTGACCTCAATTTTTTGTCAAAAATTACTCTGCGCACCAGAATATGCAAACAAAAACTATTCATGAGCATCAAAAACTTGAAATAACCTTCATATCCATCGACAAGAGAATGCTCAGACAGTGCAAGAGTCTCGTTACATGATGGAGCATACATACGGTCCGTCTCCAGAACAGAGCTCTCACGTCTTTATTACGCAGAAGGCAATTTCTCTAAGTGACTTTTTGTCTGTTCTTATTTATTATTCATCCCCTTACCTAGTTGTGATCTCTATTCTATTTCTCTCTAACACCTAGCCTGGTACCTGAGAAATGGTAGGCACCCAGAACTCATGAATGAATGAATGAATGAATGGATGGATGGATGGATGAATGAATGAATGAATGAATGAATGAATCAGTAAGTGTGTCTGTAATGAGTAGTTTCTGCTGAGCCCTGGCTACTTTCGAGCTGCTCCACCACACCGAAGTCAGTCACTCTGTTGTGATCTATAATGTACATGTTTTTTGTTTCATTCTCCAAGGCAACCTTGCTTTACTCATTTCCAAAATTTGGAGGAATCTTGACTGAATGCCCGAATACTGACAATATCAATATCACGGTAGTTGATATATTGATCTGTTCTGAGTTTATTGGAACAAATAATGATGATTAGCATTTATTGAGAGTCCCCTTTGCAGGCAAATATTCTCTGAGCCCCCACAGGTAACCTCTTCAACGTTCACATAGGAATATGAAGTGGGTTCTAATATTACCATCAGACAAGGGAAACTGAGGCACAAGCCATAACTTTTCAAAAATTCGTGTAGCTGGGTGCATGGCAGAGTTAGATTCAAAGCCACCGAAACCAGTGAGTTACGTCGCTGCATCACATACTCAAAGCTGGAAACGAGGGTGTAATTAATCGCATCTCACACTGCGGATCGGTGGAGAGGCTGATGCAGCTTGGTCTGGGCTGCACGGGGAAGGAAGATGGTGCTGATGGGCCCCACATGGGGCCTGGGAAGCCAGGCTTCAGAAAGTCAGTACCCATGTGGGCTTCAATAAAAAACCCTTCAGATCCCGCCCTTTTCCTGTGCTGGGTAATCACAGGATTTACCTGAAGGAGTCAGGATTGTGTCTCTTGTGATCCTGGCTGGGGGCTCAGAGCACCCGTTGCTACTGGAGTCATCTATAATTAGAGGATTAGGCCATCTCACATTTGGGCTGACTGCAGGCATCTTTGACAAGCATCAGTCTTACTGGTGGATATGGATGTCTCTGTGGTTGCGGCTCCACGTAGAGAGGGGTAGGACTTCAGAAAAGCAGGGCAGGAAAATAAGCCGCAGAGACCTTTCAGGCTTTCATTCTGGCTGCCCAGGTTTTATGCCCCTTTTTGAACATTTCATGCACCAGAGATCTGGAGCCACCATCACCCCCCCCCCTTTTTTCCTCTGCCGTTCTGCGGATGTGCCGCAGCCCTTCCTACACCGCACTGGATTATCAGGCCAGGGACAATGTTAGTTCTTACGAGGGGTTTGTCTGGCACAGGGATTTCTTCCAAAGCCAGTTCATTTTGCCAGCTTCTCTTTAGACATCAGCTTCTAAGCTGGGTTGACATATGCAATCTGTATTCGCGCAGCCTCTTAGGTCCCAGGAAGAACTGACTTTTAGATACTTAGCCATCCATCAGTCTTTCTGGCCTTTCTTATGGTCAGTCACTGGAATGCTATTAAATTATTGCATGCTCATGCAGAAACATCGAATGAAATAAAGCATACTAAGGAGAACCTGAGACTCCTCCCAACCCCTAGAGAGGAACCCTGCTATTAGCTTGGTGCCTATACTCACAAGGCTCTTAAAAGTTTGATAGAAAGACGACTACTAACATATCCTAAAATACTGTTTCTGGTATTTGATAATTTTATGGGAGTAGATTTGCTTTCACCCAGATAGAGTCATGCATAGGCAAAAAGCTCTTAAAATGCTGGTCTGCAGGGGCTTTTCCCCCTCAGTGCTGGACAGCAGTGTGTAGCGCAGAAGCAGTTGCAAGTTGGCATGGTCTAATGTTCCAGTGTTCCTGTCCCACATAGACCTGTGGTGCTGAGACAGACGCTGAACCTTTGGAGTATCCAGTGCACTTGCAGATCTCGAGCCTCAGGACATCTGATTCTTGAAAGCTTCTCTGCTCTCTGTCTGAGACCTTGGCTTTGGAGGCTTCACAACTCTCTGGAGCTCTTTGTACAATGACGACCGGTAGGATCCCTTCTCTGGCTCCTTTCACTCTCTTCTCTCCTTGATTTTTACTTCTATTGTCCTACTTCCTGCCCTGGCCACTCTAGAACTACTAATATAGACTTTCAGTTGTTGTTGGCTTCTGGAAGGACTAACTGCACCTGCCTTTGGTGGGGCAGTATGAAACAGCCAGAGTTCACAGAAGACCATTGGCTCAGATGCAGACATCCCCTCCTACCAGGGGCAGGGTCCTGGAGGCCAGAAAAGCTCCTGGCAAGATCAGCAGATGGTCTGCGGTAGCCACACCACTTGGAGCTTCCAAGTGGACCCAGGCCTGGGTGTTCGGATCAATTGCAGTGATTTGAACAAACTGACCTTCATTTGGGCCAATCAGAGTTATTAAGGTTTGTGCTTTGAACCAATCATGGCCTTCCCATTCATAGTTGTCCCTCCACCACAGGAAATGGGCCTCAAATGGCTGAATAGGAATGGTTCTTGGAACTTGTAACAGGAAAAACAAAAACGAAAGCAACTTGCTGCACATTGTTTCCAACCCTGACGTGGCTGTGCTGGAACCTACCTTCAGTAGCCTGGGAAACCAGCTGCGGTCTTCTGGAGAGTTCTCTCAAGACATCTGTGGGGTTGCTAGGCAGCTGATGCTGGAATGAGGATATGATGACTGTGTCTAATGATCCTCTCGCTTCTGAGAGGTCAAGAAGCAAGAGACACCCCAATAACTGCCCATTTGTCAGACTGCCCAATCTTCAGTATCTACTTATTACAGAAGAATGAACCTCAGGAAGATGACTTGAATCAAAGTTGACAGACTTAATAATGGAAACAGTTACTTAACAGGTCTCATTCTAACACCAAGAGTGACTTTGACAGGTTTGAATGACGCTTTCAGGATGCTTTATACCTGCCCAGTGCACTGGGAAGGGCTGGTCCTCCTTGTCTGCCATTAACGCTCCGTGATGTTGACCCATGTCTGAATAATTGGAGGGACTGTTCCACCACATTAACAGCAACAGTGTTTCATAGTTCAGGGGTGCAAGGGGACCCCACCAGAACATAGAGAAACACCACTCAGATAAAAGCTGGGTTTTCTCCCACATGCCTTTCCCACTTGGCATCTCCTCAAATTCTAGAATTTACTAAGTCTGGGCAAGTTTGCTTCCTAAATCCACTCAAAAGCACACTTTTATTTCTATTACCACACTCGAGTCTAAGCCACCAACTCACCCCATGTAAAAGTCTACAGACATCCAAACTAGAATCTCTGAACAGATCCCCAAGGCCAACTGACAGCCCCTTGTGCCTAGAAGTATTAATGACTCCTCTCCTTTGCTCTTGAAATGAGGGCATGCCTTCATGTTAACCCATGAGGCCCTTGTGAAAAGGTCCCCACTGACAGAGAAGGTCATGCACTCTTGTGGAAGTTCTGGCTGATACAGGAGAAGGTTCTGCACATTTACAGCTCTCACAATTACCATCCTTTCTCTCTCCAAAACTGTAGTGATATCACATCACCACCAGTGGCAGCTAAAAGTCAAATGAAAATACAATTTTGTAACTTCACCACCATCATGACTATTGTATGGAGCAGGCTGGGTCTCAGAGCCTAAATATTGATTTAACTGACATTATGTCTTTACATCCATAAAATAATATAACTCAAGGCAGTTTGAAATTAATCCAAGAAATGCTGCAGCAGCTTCAGCTCTGCCAGCCATGTAAGTGCACAAAGACTCAGTTGGGAGGTAATTACAAACCATGGCTTCCCAGACCTCCCACAGGCCTGCAAGTGGGCGTGTCTGCTCCCATACTGAGTCTTGCAATTTCTGTGTCTCTAGGGCAGCCAGCTGGAGGCAGCCTTTGGGTTTGGAGAAAGATGTCCCTGGATGCTTCTTTATTTCATCCAGAAAAGCATTTGCTGTCTTTTTCCTTACTTTAACTCTTCAATGAGTCATTCTGAGGCATGGCTCCCCCAGCCTTCCCCCCCCCCCCCGTTTCTCCAGAGGTAACTCCAATTAAACTCAGCAAATTGTGAGGTCCCTGGTCTGGATGTAGAGCCACACAATAAAGATGAAGCCCTGTTTCATCAATCAATCTAGATCTTGTTTAATCTGGGTTCTGAGTTCAGTTTCAATGACCCTAAATCTAATTTTCCAGGGTTTGTTCTTTCTTGTTCATTTTGTTTGCGTGGGATGGGTACATACGTGTATACATGCTCGTGGATGTGTACATGCATGTGTGTGTGCCTACATGTGTCTTTGCATATGTGTGCACATATGCACTCAAGCACACATGCATGCATCCACAAATATGAAAGTAGAGGCCGCAAAGATGACATAAGTGTCCTCCTTTGTCATTTTTCAGCTCATTTACTAAGACAGAATAGCTCACCGAAGCTGGAACTCACCAACTCTAAGTAACCTATCTAGCCAAACACTGAGTTAAGTACCAGAAGATCAGCAAAGAAAAGGACAGGAATGATCCTTGCTCTTACACTGTAGCACAAAGTAGGGCCTGGAGTAAACAGTGCCTAAGACATAGCATCTGACTCACTAAAGGCCACAGTTCTGTCCACATTCAATGTCAGGTCTTCATCTAGGTGGGGTCCTGAGTTATGCGGAGCCGATTCTCTGGCTCCCCAGAGATAACATCCCTCTCAATTTCATGACTTTGCTTCTCAAGAAAGCGCTACTACCTTTTCCTCTGCCTTTAAATTATTTTCCCAGTTCCTATGGTTGATTATATTATTGACCTCAATTTGTCACCTCCCCTTGAATTTATGCCCTTCCCTCAGTGACCTAAACTCCTACTGGAAGATCATAAATCTAGCCATGTGACTTCCCTTAGCCAATGAGCTATCAGCAAGCATAGCATTAGCAGAAACAGTGGCTGCTGGCTGCTTTTGTGGGCACACCCTCTGAAAGTCTTTCAAAAGATAGCACTGCTTTAAACGATTAAGGGAAACCTGTCCCTAAAGGGAGTGATCACAAATGGGGTACTGTTACTACAGACAGAGCTGACACACTTTCTGCATCTAATTGGGAAAGTACAGTCTCTCCTTTCATCCCTTCACACTTTCTCTCTTCAACACACATGACTTTCTAGGCTCTTCCTGGAAGAGTAATGGGAGTCAGCATTGTTTCAGAACAACAAGTTTACATTTTAAGCATGGCTCTGGGTTTTATCTCTCTCTCTCTCTCTGTGTGTGTGTGTGTGTGTGTGTGTGTGTGTGTGTGTGTGTGTGCGTGTGTGTGTGTGTGTTTACCAACCAAGTCATTTCTCTTGTCCCACAGCTCTGGATTTTGTTAGTTCTATGACCTTGAACTGTAGGGTAACTGAAGATCTCTGACAGTCATTTATTCACTGGGAAAATGAAGAGTTACCTACTTCAAATGAGATACATTATCTGTATAAGGACCTTGACTCTGGACTCAGCCGTGGTATTTAACATAGGTTGTGGAGTGTCTGTTGCTTTAATGTTGTTTATAATTGTCATTAATTTATGGGGTGTATTTCTTATTTTTCTTTATAGATGTAAGCTTGTTGTACGTAGTTATGGGTTTCATGAATATTATCATTCAAGTTCATCTTGTCCTTTGACCATCTCAAATACTCACAAGACTTCCTCTCCCTCCCACAAGACTCCTTCCTTCCCCAGCAAGCCACACTTTTACTGTCATTCCATTATTTATAGCATGTCATACGTATGAATGGAGATACATTATATTCAACATGATTTCTATGTATCTGATTAAAATCTAGGAAACACAAATGAGAGGAAACTTGTGCAATATTTGCCTTTCTATAGCTGACTTATTCCACCTATATGAGAATCACCAGTTACATCAGCAAATGCCAAGATTTCCATCTTTATGGCTGAGTAGAACTCCACTTTACATTGTATATATGTATGAATGCGTGTGTGTTTATTTTCTCTATCATTTATCCATTGGTGGACACTTAGGCCACTTTCATAACTTGACTATTGTAAATAGTACCACAATGAACATGGATGTGCAAGGATCTCTATGGTACATTAACCTAGACTCCTTCCAGTATATATTCCCAAGACTGATAGAGGTGGGCCAGCTGGTTCCTATGATTATTCTAGTTTGTTTGTTTGTTGAGGAGCCTCCAGAGTTGCCAGACTAATTTATATTCCCCAAGAACATAAAGGTTTCTTTTCCCTCATATCTTTACTAGAAATTTTTTGCTTTTTTTTTTTTTTTTTTTTTTTTTGGTGGCAACTATAACTATGTTAAAATGAAGTTTTGATGATGTTTAATGTACAGAGACCTATGATGGCTAAGAACATTTATTTCACATCTGTACTTCATCTTTTAAGAACTATCTGTTCATTTCACTAGTTCATCTATTCATTAGACTGTTCACAGCTTTGCGATGTTACTGTTGTTATTGTTTTGCTATTTCATTTTTTTTTAATTTTTCACGTATTCTAGATATGAATTCTCTGGCATGGTTATTTTAAAGAAGTGTAATTTTATCTTGTATGTGTTCTCATTACTTAACTGTTTTCTTTATTGTACAAAAGCTTTTTAATTTTATGCAGTCTCATTTGTCAATTCTTAGTTTATTTCTAAGACTATTAAAACCTTTTTCAGAGAGGTCGTCTCCAGGCCTACAACTTGAAGTGTTGTTTTCTTTACTTGATTGGTTGGTTGGCTGGCTGGCTGGCTGGCTGGCTGGCTGGCTGGCTGGCTGGCAGGCAGGCTGGCTGGTTGGTTGCTTGGTTGGTTGGTTGATTGGTTGCTTGGTTGCTTGGTTGGTGTTTTGGCTGGCTGGCTGGCTGGCAGGCTGGCTGGTTGGTTGCTTGGTTGGTTGGTTGATTGGTTACTTGGTTGGTTGATTGGCTGGCTGGCTGGCTGGCTGGCTGGCTGGCAGGCTGGCTGGTTGGTTGGTTGGTTAGTTGGTTGATTGGTTGGTTGGTTGGCTGGCTGGCAGGCTGGCTGGTTGGTTGGTTGGTTGGTTAGTTGGTTGATTGGTTGGTTGGTTGGCTGGCTGGCAGGCTGGCTGGTTGGTTGGTTGGTTGGTTAGTTGGTTGATTGGTTGGTTGGTTGGCTGGCTAGCTGGCTGGCTGGCTGGCTGGCTGGCTGGCTGGCTGGCTGGCTGGCTGGCCTTGAACTCTCCATGTAGTCAAGACTTTCTTTGAACACTTGATTCTACTACCTTAGCCTCCTGAGATCTGGGGTTAGAGATAGACATCATCACATGAGCCTTTGTATCTTGGTCTTTTCCCTAGATTTTCTCGTCCAGTTAGAATTTTGGGCCTCTCATTAAGGTCTGTGATCCACTTGGAATTCATTTTAGAACTTAGTGAGAAATGGGAATCTCGTTTCATTCTTCTGCATGTGAATTTGCATATTTCCCAGCATCATTTGTTAAAGACAGAACGTTTTATCCAATGTACCAAATGTCTGTGCCAAAAACAAAAATCAAGTTACATGTTTGTGTATAACCTATATGACTGTGTAGGTTTACCTCTGGATCATAATCTTATTCCATTGGTTTACAAGACATGTCTCCTTAGGTATCCATGCTATATGGTCTTTGTCACTATGACTCTATAGTACAGCTTGAAGTTAGGTATTCCGATATTTCTGTGCAGTTCCTTTTGTTCATGGTTGCTTTGGCTACCCAGGATACCTTGTTCTTGGTGTGGATTTTAAGATTGCTTTATTTTTTTCTATTCCTATGTGTCACTGAAATTTTGATGATTTCATTACATCTATAGATTACTTTATTTTTTAAACTTTTAAAAAATTTTATTTAATGTATATGAATACATTGAAGCTGTCTTCAGACACACCAGAAGAAGGAATCAGATCCCATTTCAGATGGTTGTGAGCCACCATGTGGTTGCTGGGAATTGAACTCAGGACCCCTGGAAGAGCAGTCAGTGCTTTTAACCACTGAGCCATCTCTCCAGCTCTAGGTTACTTTTTATAATGGAGTCATTTTCATATTAATTCTGTCAATCCATGAGAATTAGGGGTCTCCTACTTTCTAATTTTCTAGTTATTCTAATTATCTTCAATTTTTTCCCTCAGGGTTTTAAATTTTTCATTGTAGAGTGTACCATTTTCTATAGTTTCTCATGTTGGTTTCTGATTTTGCTTTTGTTTTTGTCTGATCACTTTTGGAGGAAAGGACTGACTTTACCTTACAGCCTATACTTCTTCCTGAGAGAAGCCAAAGCATAAACTCAAAGCAGGAACCATTCCGCCAACATGTATGTTAGTTTGTGATTCATCGCAGAGAGACAAACTAGGACAGATAATGAAGTCACTCACTACGGTGGGCTAGGCTCAATCTGGGCCTTAACACTCAGTAGTGTTATGAAATTTATGAAATTGGTTTTGTTGATGATTGGTAAATATATGTTTAAAATTGATAAAGTCCTCCTAATCAAGTGTTCCCTTAATCAATACAACGTGAAGTTTCTTATCTCTTGTGACTAATCTGAGTTTGAAGCCCATTTTATCAGGTATTGGGATAGCTGCACCTCTTTGTTCTCTAGCCCCATTTATATGAAATGTTATGTTCTCCCCTTTTACCTTTGTTCATCTTCTCTGGTGAGATGATCTTCTTTTAGGAAACAAATAGAAGGTTCATCTTTTTCTTTTTAATCCAATCTGCTAGTCTGTGTCTTTCTGTTGGAGAATTGAGAACATTAAAATTTGCAATGATTATTTACAGGTATGTATTAATTGCTATGATTTTGTTATTTCTGTAATATTTGGTGCTTTCTCATCTGACCACTATTCAGGACCAACCCTGCTTAACTTCTGAGATGAGACAAGATCAGGCACTTTCCAGGTTGTATGCCCATAGACATGTCTGATACTTTTCTAATCCTCATTTGTTTATTCTTCCTTGCAAACATATGGATGTATTTCTCTTTCTCTCTGGTGTGTAAGATTTCCTCAAATATCTTCTGTACTGGTTTAGTGGCCATGAATTCCTCTAATTTTTTATCATGTTTTCTTTTCTCTTTCAGTGAAAAAAATGACTTTTCTCAGTATAGGAATCTAGATTGTCAAGTAATATCTTTTAGGATTTAAAATATAACATTTCATGCTCTCCTGTCCTTCAGAGTTCCTCTTGAGAAACATGTCTGTTACTACAGTAGTTTGTCTATATGTAACTTGGTGTTCTCTCCTGTAGCTTTCAATATCCTTTCTTCTGCATCTTAATGTTTAAACAGCAATATGATATGAGAAAATTATTTCATGATTCTGTCTGTCTGCCATGACTCTTGCTCATGGATGGCCATCTTCTTCAATAGGTTCATCTGCTATGGCTTATTGAATATATTTTCTATGCTCTTAGCTTGTATTTCTTCTCCTGTTATATCCCTGACTCATCGGTATGATCTTTTAATGGTGTACCATATAGCTCACATATGCTTACTGCAGTTTCTTATTATTGTATCTTTGTTGTCTACGTGTTTTTATGTATCTCCCTCATCTTCAGGCCCTACTACTCTGCCATTGTGATTCACGCTATTGGTAAAGCTTTTGTTGAGCTACTCATTTGTTCTTCACTGTGCTTTTCATTTCCAAAATTTCTATTTGTCTCTTTTTTCAAATTTTTATCTCTTTACTGAATTCTACTTTTAAATGATGTGTTGATGTCAATATTTTATTTAATTGTTATATTATCTTTTAATTCATTTGGCAGTATGTGTCCTCTTATTTTATTTTATTGAGCATTCTTTCTTTTAATCATGTGTATATGCCTGTGTGTGGGTAAAGACACACTCATTCAGGTACCTGGGGAGGGAATCCAGTGGTATTAGATCTCTCGGAGCTAGAGTTCCAACACTTGTGAGTTTCCTAACATAGTACTGGGGACAAAACCCAGATCCTCTGCAAAATTAGCACATATTCTTACATGCTGAGCCATCTCTTTCGCCCTTCTTGAGCATCCTCATAATCATTCTTTAGAGTTTTTTTGTCTGGGATCTCATCTACTTCATTATCATTGGGATATTACTGTGGAATAAATAATTTTGAAGAGTCATGTTGCTTTTGTTTTGCTTCTTGGAATTCCGCATTGGACCTTGAACATCTAAGATTACAGTAATTGGCAGGATTACTTTATAATCGCCCATATTCTTTCACTTAGGTGTCTTTAGTGTTCAGCTGGGACTAGGTTAGAGTTGGGTGTCTTTCCTCTGCTCCAGACCAGGCATGCAGTTCAGCTGCTAAACTGACGGCACCCATGCTCCATGATCTTCAGTGCCATTCTGATGGTAGATCACCAACAGCAAAAGCAAAGAGACTGGTGGGTAAGATGTATGCGAAAGCATAGGGCTAGCCAATTAGAAACACATCCCTTCAACTCCAATAATTTAGAGAAACAAAGGACCAAGACCAGTGTGATGTATACTGAAATACATAGTTACTAAATACATACTATATTTATATAATATACATCTATATATTAAATAGTTTATATGTTTATATTATATAATGAATACTAGATGTATGCTAAAATACTAGTTACTAAATATAAGAATGAGAATAAGCAGAGCTGCAGAGGAAAAAGAAAGCCAGCGTAAGTAAATAGCAGAAACAGTGATAACGGTGAAGCTCAAGGCAGAGGGGAAAGAGAATGTGGTAAGGAGCTAAGGAAACCTAATACATCCCCAGTGCTCAGGGTAAACCGCCCCACACCCTGGTCCCAGCCTAACCTGAGCTCCTCAAAAACAGCCAGCTCCAAACACATATATTAATTAAAATTTAGAAGGAGAGATAACAGAACAGGAGAACGCTGGTCTACAAATTGGAATTATATATTAAATGAGGGAAGTATAAAAGTGAAGGAAAGAAAGTTCGGTGGGGTCTCAGTCCTTCTCTCTGCCTGAGCTTAAGAACAAAGTCTTTGTCTCCAGCAACCTTGCTGATCTTTCTGCCTGCCCATGAGAGCTGAATCTTTATGGGATTATTCTTCCTGAGTTGATCGTTGTATTATTATATGAGCCTCAACTAAAGCATACAGTTCACAGGCCAGCCAGTGTATTCGAACTCCAGGTGTCGCTCAGTCTGTAAACATGGGAAGGTCTATCACAAGCTTCTCACTGGTGTGCTTTAGACCCTGGAGCCTTTAGTGATTTGCCTCTGTTCTCCCTCTCTCATAGAGGTTATGAGTCACACTCCACTCTATGACTCAGACTCTAGGGATCACATAGTTTTCCCTTCTAGCTAGAGGTAGTCTACAAGCCAGGTCTCAGGATATTAATTCCTGACCCTCCTGGGTTCCCAAAGGCCCCTTAGCCACTGTCACAGCAACGGTCTCTTGACATGGTTTCTTGGAGGCTGGAGAGATGGTTTCATTGGTAAAAAGTTTACCATGAAAACCAAAGTCCTGGATTTTATAATCCTTGGCACCTACTTAAAAAGCAGACACAGCACACATATTTGTAACTCCAGTGATGGGAGAAAGAGACAGACTGATCCCTGGAGCATGCAGGCCAACCATTCTGCCCAGTCAGTAAGCTCAAAGTTCAGTGAGAGATCCTGTCTCCAAAACTAAAATAGACATGCTCCAGAGGATGTCCTTACACTCATGAACAAAGGGGCAGCACAATTAGACTCAGAAGACTACAATGAATAAAGAAAGAAAGAAAGAAACAAACAAACAAACAAACAAAGAAACAAAGAAACAAAAAAAGAAAGAAAGAAAGAAAGAAAGAAAGAAAGAAAGAAAGAAAGAAAGAAAGGAAGAAGTAAGAAATAAGAAAGACCCGATTCTGGGGTAGGGAGCCAGATGGGATTGGATGAGAGAAGAAGATAAATATCATATAAATAAGTTACATACATGTATGAAATTTTCCAAAAATTGTTTTAATTTACATTTTAAAAAAACAAAATAGAGAGTGATTGGGAAAGACACTCAAAGTTGACTTCCACCTTCCATGTTTATGTACACATGTACCTACATGTATATGAACATACACATGCACACACATACATCAAACACAGAAATACACACAAAAATATCATTTCTTGCCATTGGTTCAAAAAGGAAACATGACATCTATATGAGATCCAAGATGGTTGTCTGGTTGAGCTGAAAAGTCTGTTCGTTATTTAACACAGTGCTGACTGCATTTTTATTTGAATCTCTGTTTTTACTCTTTGATCTCCTTCCCACCATCCATCAGATGAAATGCCATGAGGTTTTAAGCCCTTTTACCATTCCCAGTGTGTGTGTGTGTGTGTGTGTGTGTGTGTGTGTGTGTGTGTGTGTGTGTGTGTAAATTAAGCCTAGGACATCCTACATTCTAGATGTGCATTGCAGAACAGACCTATATCTCAGCCCTCTGTTTTACTTGGGATCTTAGCCCAGGCAGGCCTGGACCTTAAAGGGTCACACAAATACAGGCCCAGCCTATATCCCATCACCTTGAATCGTAGGAAGGAATGATGGGTTTTGAAGACTTTGGAGATAACGTGAAGTACCGAGGCCCCACATAGGCCAGAAACAGAACAGAAACACAGCTAGTGGTATAACAAGAAAATTCCTGTTATAATAGAAGAGTTCAAGAGAGACCAGAATGTGGACACCTCAGTCCTCTTAGAAGGGAGAACAAAACAGGGGAGGAAATAAAAGGCCAAATAGAGAAGCAGGGAGTGAAGAAAAGATCTAGAGACTGCCTCACCTGGAGAACCACTGCATATGCAGCCACCAAACCAAGCACTATTGCTGATGCCAAGAAGTGTTTACTGGCAGGAACCAGATATGGATGTCTCCTCAGAGGCTCTCCCAAAGTCATACAGATACAGATGAGGATGCTTGCAGCTAAACATCAGACTGAACATGGGAACCCCAATGAAAGAGCTAGAGAAAGGAATGAAATAGCTGAAAGGTTTGCACCCTCATGGGAAGAACAACATCATCATCAGCCAAGGCACTGAGGTGGAGAGGGTGATTGGGAGAGGGAGCACCTTCATGGAAACAAGTTGAGGGGGAGGAGGAAGGGGAGTGAGGGTAAGGGTATAACATTTGAAATATAAATACAGAAAATAGCCAATAAAAAATTTTAAAAAATAATAGAAGTGTTCATAAATTACAATGGAACTTTTCAGTATGGGAATAGTCAACAGGTCTTTCTTTGATTACTGAGAAACAAAGACTTATTGAAAAGAAAAGGATTATTCAGATATCCTTTTAAAAGGTCATCAGTCATGAACTTGTATAGGAAGTACTTGGTGGGTGGACATAGTTAAAATATACTACATGAAATTTTTTCAATAAATAAAATAAAAACAAAATAAAGTCAACTTTAAGGAATAAATGCCAGATATATAAAGACAACAAACTTTTCAATACTAAACTCATGGAGTTTAAAGCATCAAGAATGATATGAATCTATGACAAGCCACAGGGAAAACTTCAGAGACCAGAGTCTCATTGGGAAAGAATTGACACACTAAACCTTTCTGTCCAGATCATGCAACTTGACACCAACCAACAGTAACCTGCAGGTCATGGGGACAGGGAAGAAGCCCAGTGGGTTCATCTTGAAAAGAATGTGCAAAAAATCCAGAAGACCAAATCCAAATCACACTGTTAAAAAGATAAATAATTCAAAAAGACTGGAACTGTAGTTAGGAGGTAGCAAATTCATTTAATGATAGACATGAGACTAAACCAAGGTAATTATAGAATTATAACTATCAAATAGAAATAATTTATACTATGACTTTTTTAGATATTACTGAAAACTCAAAAGATGAAGAGAGTAGAAAATGAGGTGAGAGGAAGATTAAAAGTTTTAATTTCCTTATCTTTCACAGCAGAAAGGCGATCAATATGTCTAAAATTAAATGTGGATCTTTAAAAAAAAACTCCAGCTTTCTTAATTTTTTATAATCATTTTTGTAACCTTAGGGAGAACTTTTAGGATCTAATATCTCTCCAGTAAAAACACATTATCTGAAGTTTCATAATTCCTTTGGTTTCTCTTTAGTTTCTTTTCCTTCTATTCTTCTAGAAAATTTCAGTTTAGGGCTTTTTTTTCTTCTTCATTTTTCAAAAAGTGTGGAGTAAGACCCAATTTTCACAAAATTATTTTGCATTTTTTCATTCCACCCACATATTTAAAGAGCTACCCGGGGAGCTGTGGAGCTATTAATATCTCAGTCAGAAAATTGCTCTCCCAACAAGCATAAGAATCTGAGTTTGAACCCAAAGCCACGTAAAAAACTGAGTATAGTGGGAAAGGTACACTGTACTCCCAAGGCAGGGATGATGGAGAGAGCCAGGTCCCCAAGACTCACTGGCTGGCAAGCCCCAAGTCCTGGTGAAACATCCTGTCTCGAAAACATCAACATAGGTTTCTCCTAAGAAAGGACATTTGAAATTGACCTCTAGCCCCAAGACTCACATACACTCACATGCACATAAACACACCCAGAAAGAGCCAACGCAAATGATTTTTACTTAAAAGTATTAGATTAGTAGGCAATAGAATTTGGAAAATAGTTGTTCAACATTTAACTGTTTCTCTATATATTTTCTTCACTTGGCGTATGGGTGTTAGGGTCTACATACACTAGACATGTGCTCCATTCCTAAGATATATTACCAACCCTTTTTATATTTCATTTTTGTACAGATTCTGAGACTGCCATGTGAAGAAACCAAGGCTAGCCAAGGCAGTTAAGAGATCACATGGACAGAGACAGACCATTCAAGTACAACAGACTAGACCACAGACAACTAGTACCAACCTCCCCAGGCCTTGGTTTCTTATCTGTGGTCACACAGTGGCTGTCATGTGATAGCACTCCTGGGCCACTGTGTGACCACAGATAAGATATTTTAAAATGTTGTCTACTGAGCCCAACTCAAACTTATGTTCAGCTGTTTCCACATTTCGGGTTCATCTTTCTCCTTCAGTTGCTATCTTTGTGGTGGTTACCTCCAGAAGTGCTCTCATAGATACAATCAACCTGGCAGGCATTTAAATACATGAGCCTATCCAGAATGGTTCTCATTCAATGTTCTTATGTGAACACAACAATGGATAGACAAAGCCATTTCATCAGCTGGTCCAGTTTTCTGAACAAAGGATCACGTAAGTTTAACTTTAACTCTATAGTCCCTGGAATACAGACCCCCCCTCCTCCCCAAATTTCCTTCTAGTCCTCTCTGGCATCAGATACCTACCGTAGCACAGCAAGGCATGGGGAGAACCCAATGGCTATAACACCGATACTTGGTTATTTTTCACAACTCTGTGGGCTTGCTGGCAGCTCCTTGCTGGTCTCACCTGGATGAACTCACTGAGCTGTGCTCAGAAGGGGAGGTCCTCTTGATGGTCAAGTATGTTGAAACGGGGAGACTCTCTGGGCCACTCTTCATCCCTGCATTTTCAAGGAGACCATGCAAAACTGGGCTCCATGCAAAACATGAGACAGAGGCAGCAAACAAGACAGCAAAACCAAATGCATAAGCATTTACTAAGTCGGTGCTTGCTTTAAGAATGTGGATACCCCACTGACCAAAGTAAGTCACATGGCCCAGTCTCAATCTAAGCAACAGCTATACAAGCACCTGTGTGGTAAGAAGGTGCCCTGCTGGGGCAATTTAGAAGCAAGTTAAGCTACACGCCTCCTAACTTAGTCCTGAGTACTATTCAGATATTAATGCTCCCAAACCCCTGTCCTGTCATCCCAAGCCTTCACTCAGCCATCTTTAATTCTCTCATGCACACCTTTTAGGCAACACATGAAATAAATGTTACATTGTAGATAGAAAAATGTATCCTTTTGTGAGGTACACATCTGACAAGTAGAGCCAACTAAGTGGTCAGCCCGCTGACAAGCAGGGCTTCCCAAGCCGCCTGTTGTCTGGGTGCACAGGTTGCGCCTTTGGTATCTTGATTCCCTAGTCCCAGTCATCAGTGTGCTGAACCTATAAATAGTTAACTAAATGTATAAATGTGAATGAATCGATGGATAGGAATAGGAGAGCCAAAGAGATACAGGATTCTTAGCCTAGAGCTGTTCTCAATTTTGAGTTTTCTCAGGATGTTGAGATGGCGTCTCTGCAGCACAGCTTGCTAGGACATACTCAGCCAGAGGTTCTAACTCTTCCGGCTTTGCAGATAAGGCTGTAAGGCTGCTATAGCTGCTTAGAGGCTGTATTTTAAGAATCTCTGGCCCAGAGTGGAGAAGGTAGTTCAATCAAAAAGGGGGGGGGGGGGCCTTAAGCAAAACAAAACCAGCTCATTCCACACTGCATGGCAGAATTTGGAAAGCTGCTTGGTGGTAGGTTTTTGACTCAGCATAAAAACATTTTCTAGGGGCCCAAAAGGTGGCTCAGTCATTAAGTGTACCCGCTACTCCTGCAGAAGACCCAAGTTCTGCTACCGGCACCCACATGGTGACAGCTTATAGCTCCCTGTAAATCCAGCTCTAGGGGATCCAGTGCCTTCTTCAGACTCTGCGAGCATCAGACATGTAAGTTTACATAGTTAAACATGCAGGCAAAACAAGCGGCTATTAGCCCAAAAAGCTCAGAATACCCAAAATACAATCCACAGACCACTCATACATATAAAAGAAAAGTAACTAGGTCTTTTTTTTCCTAAGAATTTGATGTGTAACAAATTTCCTGGTCCCCTCCCAGACTCCCCTGCCTCTTCCCCTGTCTGGAGTTCATTTCTTAACTGGCCTTCTTCCAGGTCCTCCCAGGGAGTTTGCAACCCTGTCTGAGAATACAGATCTCACATTTCCACCATCAGAAACCTCTTTCCTAGAAACCAAACGTCAGCAACTTCTTGGACATTATGAAGGCAGAGAAAATCAGACCCTAGAATGTCCAATTGTCTCATTTTGTGCTATGAAATTATGATGAGTTTTAGCTCGGATAAGCAATGTAATGTACATCTGGCCATTTCTGTGTTATTTATCCCAAAGCACTAATTTCCGATAAAATGTTTTTGGAACATCAAATCCCATTTTAACATGATGCTATTTTTGTTTCTCTGAGGAATTATACGGACATCCTTAACACTTTTGCTTTTGAACGGGGTACCACACAGGAAATGCTGATAACACAATTTCTTAACACACACCGCCGACGCGGGTCACACAGAAGCAGATTCGCCGCGGCTTTCCTGAGTGGCTGTTTAAAAGTTAAGTTTCTCTTAATGAAACGGCAGAGAAAGGGGCTTTGCTTTGCTTTGCGAGGCACCCAGGCTTGTTCCTCTTTGTGGCTTTTGATGTTTCCCTCTCCCTCCTGTTATCGGTGCCTCCTACTCATCTCAACTCGATGACATGTTGCTGAGACAACTAAGTCGCTAACCTTCTTAACTTGGCTTTTGTTGCGCTTGGTGCGCTTAGGAGGGATATTTCCTTTCCTCTCAGAATGCTGCGCCTGCTCTGGGGAGGGCTGTTGGATGTGGAGGTGGAGAACAAGAGATGGTTTTTAAGTGCTTGCTATTCAAATCGCTGTTTTGCTCTGTTTAAGCCTATGGTTTGTGTGAAGAGGCGCTAATGGAAGCCCCCCTTGTGTCCTATGGTTCGGATTAACTTATTCAGTGCTGTCCTGAGTACTCCTACCCAGACTCCTCTAGGGGAAGGGACGGCCTAAGGAAAAAAGCAAGCACAAAGTTTTCTTCATCCTAATTCCCTTACTTTCCGTTTTTCTTCATATTGCCAAGAGTGGGGAGACGGCTTAACTGTAAAACAGTTACTCTGGACAGGGTTTTCACATCCGATGAAATAAGATTTGGAGCTGAGAAAAGCCTACAAGGCCCACGGCCGAGGTCAGCGCTGAGCTGCCACTGTATTTCTGCCCTTTGTCCACGTGCCTATGAACCTCCCTCCACATGCATGGCTGTGTGCCGCCTGTCCCACAACCCCACAGGGAATGTTCACGTAGTGAGCACCTCGATCGGAGTATATCCAACTCACAGAGCTGTTGGAACACCATCTCTAAGATTAAAGGGAGTATTCAAAGCTCATGTTTGACTTTGTGCACAAAAAAAAAAAAAAAAAAAAAACAAAAAAAAACAAAAAAACCCTCACTAAATCAAATCTAAATCGGCCTAGAGAAACAATTGTAGCCCATCTTCAAAGTGTTTTATTTAGTTGGGTGGTTTTTTTGTTTTTTGGTTTTTTTTAAGTTTTCAAGCATATTGTTTTTCTTTGATTTATGTATTTCCTTTACAAGTGCAATTTAAGCTCCTTCTCCGTGCGTGGCCTGGTTTCTAAATTTCTGGGGTTTCCTTTCCAATGTCAAAATCCTCCAGACTGGTATTTAAATCACACACACACACACACACACACACACATGAATGCATGCATGGACAGTCTGTAGCAAATCTCTTCTTCAAGTTCCTGACTGAATGAAAGATGAAACGCCTTAAGTTGATCGAATGCCCCCTGTCAAATTGTCACCAAGGCTAATGCTCTGGGAGACTTACTGCGTGTGGTTCGAGGCCTGTCGGGTCCTAGCATAGTAAACAGGATACTTGTCCAGCCACTGAATCCTGTTACTGGTCCAACTTTCACCAAGAAAGAGCTAGAGACATAGATCACCCTTTGAGTGATTGATACGGCCTTGAGGCTCCTGGAAAGATGTCTCTCGGCTCATGGTACAGAGCCGATGCGCACCGTCCTCCCCTCTCATCATCCCGGAAGAGGAAAGAGATCTTTAGCTTTTGGATCACTACGACACAAACCCAGAGAGACTTTGCCAGCTCCTCTTCTATTTGTGTATGGGTCAGACCCGCTGTATTGGAGAAACAAGCGCCCTTTGTCACGGTTCCCAACAATACAAGATTGTTTTCCCCATGAGAGAATTTTCAGCTAGCAATGACACCAGCCAAAAGCTAACCAGAAGGCGCCTGGAAAATGCACTAGTCCTTCCTAGCTTCTCCTTTTCTGTCTTTCTGTTTCAGTGGACCCTTCTTCACTACTGAGTTCTAAGTTCTTTGAAGGTAGAGCTGTACCTAATACGGGTGTTCCTCTCACTTGAGCTGTTGTGTGCTTAGTCAGTTGCCGGATGCATTAATGAATAGGTGGGCCTATTGAAGAGCCACAAACAGGTAGGTGAGTTAATAGGCGTGTGACTTTACATTAGGCTTCCTTGTTAAGTAGCAATTAAATGCATTGGCATTCATTACATCCTGAATATATTGAGAGTCTAATTGCTCACATGTTGCTCTTGTAATCTCCAGCTCTTCAGTGACAACTTGATGTCTTTCTGGTGTACTTATTGTACCTGGATCAATGGCTATTTAACTGCTAATTGATCTTTTATTAGCATATAATAACTCTTATTAAATCTAAATTAAAGTCTTAATTGAGACACTTTTATCTGCAGCGTTTCCACATAGAGTCATCATAACACAATGGAGAATCGACAGGGAAGCCTTTCTCATTGACCTGAGAACAGATTTTCAGGGTTTTTTTTTTTTTTTCCATTTTGTTGGGAAAACTGATTGGCTGTTGCACCTAGGAACACATCCCCACCATCTGGCTTATCAGGGCTCACACGCAGAAGTGGGTCCCCAACTTCCATTTCCACCCCTCAGATGGGGACCACCAGCAGAAAGCAGCAGATCCTGACCTGTGGATTTAAATGGATGGCTTTCAACCTTCCTAATGCTATGACCCTTTAATACAGTTCCTCATGTTGTGCTGACCCCCCAACCATAAAAATTATTTTGCTTCTACTTCATACCCCTGGTTTTGCTGCTGTTATTAATCGCTAAACATTACTATCTGATGTGCAGGATGTCTGGTATGCGATCCACAAAGGGGTCACAGCCCACAGGGTGAGAACCACTACCGAAGAGGGTCATACAGCTGCACAGGAGCCAAGGCGCTCTGCCCAACAGCCTTCTCGGCTCCCTGCCTCCCTTCGGCAATTAATTTTCCTTCTTCCTTTGTCCCGACCTTGTCCTTTCTCATCTGTCTTCATCCACTCTGTGTGTCCAGTGAGAAGGGTGCCCATGCCCCTGGTGTGCTCTTTGGGTGAAGCTCTCCCTACTGGTTCACCCTGTTTCTTCTTTTTACTTCTTGGGTTTCTTCTGCATTTGGTTTGGGATTTTTGTTATTGTTGTTGTTGTTGTTGTTGTTGTTGTTGTTTGTTGTTGTTGTTATGAGAAAGGGTTTCTTGTGCCCAAGGCTGGCCTCGAACTTGCTATGTAGCCAAGGGTGAGCTTAAACTTGAGTTCTCAGTTCATGTGACCTCCACTAGCCTTGGTCCTGGGGTTTTATCACAGCAGTAGAAAAGTAACTAACTAGTACAGTCCCCAGAGGCCCATGTCACTAACTAGTACAGTCTCCCAGAGACCCATGTCACTAACTAGTACAGTCCTCCAGAGGCCCATGTCACTAACTAGTACAGTCCCCCAGAGGCCCATGTCACTAACTAGTACAGTCCCCCAGAGGCCCATGTCACTAACTAGTACAGTCCCCCAGAGACCCATGTCACTAACTAGTACAACCCCCAGAAGCCCATGTGCTTGAATACTTGGTCCCCAGAAGATGGCTCTGTTTGGGAAATGTTGAATACAATGCCCTCTGTAATGTAGGATCTACTGTGTTTATATTACAACTTTATGTAGGAAAACTTGGACTGTAAAAAACAAACAAACAAGTCTCTCATGCTCAGAATAATTTTAGGAAAACATTCAAAAGTAAATGTGTACATTCCTTTCAGACAAAGTGATTTATGGGGCATATTTAATAAAAACTAATAGTTTTAAGGAAGCTGAGGAAATATCTCAGTGGTGGAAGCCCTGTCTACAAGACTTGCCTCAAGACCCAGTGCCACAAAAGCTACAATGATTCTGATCCATCTGTATGAATCATTTTGTCCTCATAAGATGATAAAATGCTCTCAAGAGTCAGAGCAGGTAACTGTGTGAAACGTGACTTCTAAGCAATGCCGTTTACTACCAGAAGAAAGCAAATCAGGAAAAATGGCAGTTTGTCTTCTATTGTGCTTCCATCCTCTAAAAGCAGAGATATGACAGGCTGGAGAGATGTCTCAGTGGTCAAGAGCACTGGCTGCTCTTCCAGAGGTCCCAGTTCAATTCCCAGCAACCACGTGGTGGCCCCCAACCATCTATAAAGGGATTTGATGCCCCTTTCTGGTGTGCATGAAGACTGTGACATTGTACTCACATGCATAAAATAAATAAATAAACCTGAGGGAGAGAGAGGGAGGGGGAGACAGAGAGAGAGAGACAGAGAGAGACAGAGACAGAGAGACAGAGAGAGAAATGGCTGCTCTCTGCTAAAAGGGCATTGAAGGAAACTGGCAAACATGGTGCCTGGATTTGCAGTTCACAGTGGGCTTGGGGAAAAGAGAGCTAGATCTGAGAGTGACAGTTGAAGTGTAGTAACTGTGTAGTTATTTATTTG
Organism: Micromys minutus; assembly: GCF_963924665.1. Lineage (NCBI taxonomy): Eukaryota > Metazoa > Chordata > Mammalia > Rodentia > Muridae > Micromys > Micromys minutus. The sequence goes on from NC_137956.1 coordinate 31,761,846, forward strand.
GGGTGTGAGCTTGCGTGTGAGAAGGTCAGAGGCTACTTGTGAGTGGTCAGTCTCCTTCCACCCTGTGGGTCCCAGGGCTCTAACTCTGGTCATCAGGCTTGGCAACAAATGCCTTTACCTGATAAACCATCTTGTCAGTCCATACTTTGGAAGTCTAAAGAGCCACCTTTATTTCTGAATTTTTTCATAGTGTCCTTTGATAAGTAAATTAAAAGTTTTTGATGAGATGCAATTCACTTGATTTCTGTTTTCCACATCTTACTCAAGATCAGGAAACTTTTCTTCTAAAATCTTTATCATTTATATTTTAATATTTTAGGACTACAATCCACATTTAAAACTTTTTAAGTGCATTGTTTTGTTCTAGAAACATTTCTCGAATTAATTTTTCCTTGTTGCACTGTCTCAGGATTTTTGGCAAAACTCAGTTGCTCACATACATGAGCCTACCTTTCTTTCATTTGAGTCCAGTGATCTGTGTCAGTACCATGGAACTGTAAATTTAATATTTTTGCATGTTATTACATTAAAATACACCTCAATAATAATGAAATACTGAGTAAAAAAAAAGAAATATATCTGAATCATGTTTGCCAAGCAATGGCAAGTAATATTATTATTATACATTAGAAAACTCATGCTCTTAAGTGCATGTCTCTCAGTACTTAGGAACCATCAAGAATTCAAGATAGTGAGTTTGGGGCCAATCTGGATTACATGAGACCCTTTATCACAAAACCCAACAACAATAAAAAAGAAATCCAGCTTAGCTTGGCATGGTAGCACATGCCTATGATCCCAAAGTTTTAGAAACAGCAAGAAAGCAAGGTGGATCTTTTGATTTTATACATATGAGTCTCACCATGAGTGTTTTTGTCTTATGACTTTAAATTTATAAATACCACTTTTGTAATAATGTCCAGGTCATTCACTGATTTGGAATTCCTAGCAATTTTTAAATGCTTATGTATGTATTATATATAAGTACACTGTGGCTGTCTTCAGACACACCAGAAGAGGGCGTCAGATCTCATTACAGATGTGTGTGAGCCACTATGTGGTTGCGAAGATCAGGACTTCTAGAAGAGCACTCAGTGCTCTTAATCAGAGCTATCTCTCCACCCCTAGCAATTGGAATATCCACTTTTACCTCTTCTTTTTTTTTTAATCTCTTCATTTTCTGTTATTTTTGAAGGGCCCATTTGATTGAAAATAGAGCTTAGAACATCAAAGTTCATGTACTACAATGTAATCCTCAAGATGTTGAAAACTAATACTTTATTCTTTTTGAGACAGGTTCTTAATATGTAACCCAGGCTAGCCTGGAACTTGCCATGTGATCCAGATTGGCCTCAAACTCATCACATAGCCTAGGCTAGCCTCAAACTTACAGCAACTCTTCATCAACCTCCCCAAGTGCTAGAATTACAGGTAACGCCCACTGTAACCAGCAGAGATGTGTAAGCTTCGAGGTCACAAGGCCTCTGTTCCCAGTGAATCGTGCCATTATCCTGGGAATGGATTCATTGCTGAAAATGGACTCAGCCCCACTGTCCTGCTCTCTCACGCTATCTTTCCCTTTCACCTCTGCCACAGGACAAAGCAGTGGGAAGTCTCTCAGTTGATGTCAGCTCCTTCATCTTTGACTTTGTCCTTTATGCACCACTGGTCCCAGACATTCTGCTTTAGCAACACAGAGAACGTCCGACTCAGGCATGTTCCTAGGATGCTGTTTAATTATGTCAGCTACATAAGTACTCTCAGTGCCCACCGGCCCTAGGGAAAGGGCATCCTCTCCAGATATCTATTATGACCTCTTTCCATAATAGACCGAGACCCAGAGAGCACCAGTGACTTCCCAAGACAGTCTCAGCTTGAACACAGGGACCTGTACACTTCCTGACTGGGAATAAGACCACGTAAGTCAAATG
>NC_137956.1:33935598-34092535 GCF_963924665.1 Micromys minutus
TTTTTGAGCTTCATATGGTCTGTGACTTATTTCTTGGGTATCAGAGCTTTCTGGGGCTAGTATCCAGTTATCAGTGACTGCACATTATGTCTGTTCTTTTGTGACTGGGTTATCTCACTCAGGATGATATTCTCTTGATACATCCAGTTTCCTAGGAATTTCCTAAAGTCATTGTTTCTAATCACTGAGTATAACTCCATTGTGTAAATGTACCACAATTTCTGTATCTGTTCATCTACTGACAGGCATCTTGGTTCTTTCCAGCTTCTGGCTATTATAAATAAGGCTGCTATGAACATGGTGGAGCATGTGTCCTTATTGTATGTTGGAGCATCTTTGGGGTATATGCCTAGAAGTGGAATAACTGGGTCTTCAGGTAGTACTATGTCCAGAGTGGTTGTACCAGCTTACAACCCCACCAACAGTGGAGGAGTGTTCCTCTTTCTCTGCATCCTTGCCAGCATCTGCTGTCACCTGGAACTCAGGACTTCTTAAAGAACAGTCAGTGCTCTTAACCGCGGAGCCATCTCTCCAGCCCTCAGCACTTCTTATCTAGGAACAGAAGCTAAAGATAACATGTGGGGATCTGGAGATGGTCCAGCAGGAAAATTCACTCATGACCAAACCTGATGAGGACTTGAGTTTGATCTCCATGAGCTAGCTGTATTAATTTTAATTATTAGAAATGAGCATTTCTCACACTTCTTTAATTTTTCCCAAACATAACGATTTTGAATTTTAAAGACATGAGTAAGACATGATAAAATTGATATACATTTTTAAAAGCAGAATTAAAAAAGCCAAAAGCTGGGAAGCATGGGCAGATGATAAAGAAGACTCGGACTGGTCCAGATGGCTGATTCCATGATAAAGGCAGAGATGACCGAAGGGAAGATGAACCAGGAAAGTCAGGAAAGGACATTTTCCTGAGAAGACAGACCCCACCACCAATATCCACGGAGGAAAAATAGGAAGAGGGGAATTAGAGAAGAGAAACACCCATGTCCAGTGATTGTAGGAAACAGTACTAAGCCATAAGTACAGAAGGAAATGACAGCAAACCACCAAAGTCTGAGGATCCTTACCGTAGCTCAGTGGGAAGGTTCATGTCTGGCATGCCTGAGGTCTGGAATTAATGTCTAGCCTTTAAAGAAAACTTGCCAAAATTGATCTTTGGGTTTCTTTTTTCTTTATTTTTTTGGTTTTCCTCTATGTAGCCCTAGATGCCCTGAAACTAGCTATGTAGACCCAGCTGGCCTCAAACTCAGAGAGAGTCTCCTTAGTGCTGGGATTAAAGGCCTGTGCCAACAAGGGCTCATTTACTGTGATTTGAAATAGAATCTCTCACAGCCCAGGCCTTGAACTCTTTGTGTTGAGGAAGAAAGAGAAAACCTTGAATCCTTAACCCTCCTGCTTTGACTAATGAGTTCTGGAATGGCAGACATTCGCCACCACACCTAGTCAGAAATTTGATAATATCTGGTATTATTAATAACCAAGGAATCAAGACACCCAGATAACACTATGAAGAATGTAATGATGAAACCTTTTTGGAGCATGAATTAAGCCTCTAAGAAATATTTAAATGCCTACAGGCTGGGAGTGTGACTCAGTGGTAGAGCACCTGTCTGGTATGGGAAAGGCCCTGGGTTTGATCTCTGCACTACAAAAAAAAATTGATAATAATGCCACAAAATACTTTACTTTTTAAATAAAGATTTATTTATGACATATAAATACACCATAGCTGTCTTTAGACACACCAGAAGAGGACATCAGATCTCATTACAGCTGGTTGTGAGCCACCATATGGTTGCTGGGATTTGAACTCAGGACCTCTGGAAGAACAGTCAGTGCTCTTAACTGCTGGGCCATCTCTCCAGCCCAGCACCTTATTTTTTAATTTCAGCACTGCTGGTCTTACGAGCTCATTCCTTGAATAAATTCATTAAAGGGGTGTTTCCCGAAGATTGTGTAGGGAACATTAAAGTTAAAATGACTAAAATGCCCACCAACCAGATACTAATGTGCCCAATATGCACTCATAGGACAAAATGAGGTAATGCAACCTAAGCGAGGGAAAACATGTGAGGTGTGCTGTAAATGTATCTTTTATTTGTCTGGTGTGATTGTCAACTAGGGGGTGTACTGCTTCTGTGTGCTAACCTAGGCCTAGTTTTGTAAGCTTCGAGCTTCCATACAACTTCTCACGTAGGCCTAGAACGTTTCCAGCCTCTGAGACTTGCTGCTGAACAAGCTCACCCTTTCCTGTTAGTTTCTGAGCTCCGACAGGCAGTCAGGTCTGTTTTGGCTCAAACTCCTCTCCAGGCTGACGGATTCAATTTGGCTTCTCTCGCTTTCTCCTGACTTGCTCTGCTCGGCCTCAAACTAACTCTAGAAATCTGTTCCAATCTTCTGGCTCCTTCTCACTCTTTCTCTAACCTGTCTCTGTACAACTGTCCCAGTACAACTGTCTTCTCTCCCTTTCTCTCTGGCGCCCTCTTTTAAGTAGCGTCCCTTCCCTCCCTCTTCCCATGAGAGTCGAGCATGTCCTAATCTGTGAAGTCTTCCTCCGATTGGTCACTTTTTCTGCCACTCAATTAGACATCACTTGCAAGCATGGGTGCTCCTTTCTACGAACTTTGCCTTCACTGTTTGGAATTAAAGGTGTGTATTAAAGGTATATCGGTATTCCAGCCAGAGGGATTAAAAGTGTGTGCCAAGGGATGAGCCACAGCACAACAATCTCAGGTTCACAAATATCCTGCAACAATGTATACGTTGTGTTTCCATTTGTTTTCTTTTTACAATGTATGTCTTCCTTTATTATTATGTGCATATTTACCTGCGTGGGTTTATGTGCAGTGCACCACACGTGGGCGGGCACTGGTGGAGGCCACTGGGTCCCTGGAACTGGAGTTGCAGGCAATTGTGAGCTGTCTGATGTGGGTGGAGGAACCGAACCCAGGTCAATGGAAGAGCAGTAAGTGCTCTTAGCAACTGTAAAAAGTGAACAATATACACCAGTGTAAACATTTTTACCTGCCTAGATGCCACTGAACCGGAGAGACCAGTGCTGCCTGTGGGGAGGAGCTGGGGGGGAGGAGCCGTGGGGGGAGGAGCTGTGGGGGAGGAGCCGTGGGGGGAGGAGCCGTGGGGGGGAGGAGCCGTGGGGGGAGGAGCGGTGGGGAAAAAGCCAGAAGAGATGTGTCCTTCATCTCGTAACAACATATTATCATGCATGAAGAACATAAGATGACATCCTCCCGATGGTGGTGCTTCGAGTCCATCATAATTTTCTTAATATCTTGGGCAGTAAGCAAAAAAAAAAAAAAAAGTTTTAGCTTTGTGTTTTATTTTTATACTTTTTATTATATTGATTTGTTTACTTTGTGTTGGGGGAGATGTGCATGGATCGCGGCTCATGAATGGAGGCCACAGATCAACTCGAGGGACTTGGTTCTCTGTTTCCACCATGTGGGTCCTGGGAATTGAACTCGGGTCACCACACTTCAAGCCCCTTCCTCCACCGAGCCATCTTGTTGGCCCCAAGCTAGTGTGGTTTTAAGGGTCCACTGAGTGCAATAGAGACCAGTACAGAACACTCTCGTGTATCTGGGCGGGATTTCAGAACTCAACAGGGATGCACATATGATTCCAGGGACCAAACAACCAAACAAGCAGGTCAGATACAGACACAAGAATGAGCTCCACCCTGATGTCAGATTTCATAGCGGTCAGCGGCTACAGACAACACAACACAATTTTCCAGGTTTCGGAAGACGCTTAAGTTGAGCTTGAAACTCGATAGTCAAACTTCCACCCTTCATGAAGAGCAAATATGTTTTCTGAAATCCCATGAGTTAGACACTCCTACCCTCGCCCTGCTTGTGAAGAAGTTAGTCCAGGGGCTGGAGAGGTGGCTCAGTGGTGAGCACCGGCTGCTCTCACAGAGCTTAACTCCCAGCATCCACATGCAGGCTCACAACCATCTGCAATTCCCGTTCCAGGGCATCCAAAACCCTCTTCTGACCTCAGCAGGCACCAGGCACACAAATGGCACACAGACATACATGCACACAATAATATCCACACACACACAGAATAAATGACTTTAAAAAAAAAAAAAGAGGTGTGTGTCTCATTAAAACAACTGATTCTAAAGACAGAGCAGCCGAAGGGTCCATAAATGAAATCTGAATATGAGGATAGATATTAAATGGAAAGGAAAATGAGTTGATACTTGTTTGGGATATTCTTTGATCTGCAGTTACTTAATAATAATCACCAGGGTTGTTTGCTTTGTTTGTGACAAGGCCTTGCTTGATAGCCAAGGCTAACTGTGAACTCACCATCCTCCCTTTGGAGTGCTAAGATCACATGCATGATTGCTATACTGTGTGTCTTAGTTTTGGCTTTTATTGCTGTGAAGAGACACCAGGACCAGGGAAACTCTTATAAAAGAAAACATTTCACTGGGGCTGGCTTACAGTTTCAGAGGTTCAGTGCATTATCCTCATGGTGGGAAGCACGGCAGCATCCAGGCAGACATGGTGCTGGAGGAGCTGAGACTTCCACAGATGATCCCCAGGCAGCAAAAGGAAACTATGAATCATACTGGATGTAGCTTGAGCATAGGAGACCTCAAAGCCCACCCCCACTCTTCCTCCAACAAAGCCACACCTCCTAACAGTGCCACTCCCTCCCTATAGGCCAAGCATTCAATAGAAGTGTGTGGAGACCATTCCTATTCAAACAACCACACCCAGCTTAAGATCATCCCCTCCTCCTTGTCTCATATATGTGTGTGTTTGTATATGTATGCAGGTGCAAGTTCATGTGTGTTTCATATATGTGTGTGTTTGTATATGTATGTAGGTGCAAGTTCATGTGTGTGTGAGAATTAGAAGTCAATGTCAGGCATCTTCAGTTGCTCCCCGCCTTTAAAACACTTTTAAGATTTATTAAATTTTAGTAAAAGAAAAAATATTAAGTGAGTTATATAACAAAAACAGATTCAGTAGGTCATATTTATGTCATATATTTGTGTATATAGAGTAAAAATAATAAATAATAAAAGGGACCACTGATTTGAGAAAGAATAGAAGCAGACATGGATGAGGTTGGAGTAGTTGGAGGGAGGAAATGAACAGGATGAAGTGATATCACTATATTTAATTTAAGATATGTTAATAAATATAACAAAAAATAATTACACTAAACATTAAAATTTTAACTTCCCAATTAAACTCCCAATTTTCAACTTGACTAATAAATGCATGTAGTATCAAAATGTTCACTACCAACTGCTATCTCATTATTTAAATTTAGAGGTCTTGTGTTTACAATGATGGTTTTGTTGTTGAGTATCTTTCATATTATCTCAAAGTTGGGCCTTTCATGTCTATGTTTTCTGTTTTTCATTTTATTGTGACATATACTAAATGATATGCATGTATAATTTAAATAACAAGTTAATAAGCACTAAAAAAAGATTTATTAAATTTTAATTTTCATTTATGTTTATATGACATTTGGGCGTAGGTGCCTCTGGAGTCCAGAAGAGGGCATCTGATCCCCTGAAGCTGCAGTTACAGATAGTTGTAAGCTGTCAACATGGAAGCTAGGATCTGAACACTGGGGCCCGTCTGGACGGCATCCCTCTAGCCCTTTTACATCAATTCAACTATACTAGCTGGTCTGCAAGCTCATGGGCCCTCTTGGGTCCTTCTCCCCAGCACCGGGCATACAGGCAGTCATTGCTACACCTGGATTTTACATGTGTACCAGGGGACTTGAACACAGGGCTTTTAGGCTTGCACTGCAAACTCTGCTCTCAGGGAGAGCCTTGGCCTCAATAAAAACATGGGAAACCACGGAGGAAGAAACCTGTCATCAATTTAGAGCCTACACACACACACACACACACACACACACACATCATACACACACATACGCACACTCAAGAAGCAAAACTAACATGTTGGTGTTGCTGGTAATTTCCTGGATTCCCAGAATTCTGGAGGTGGAGGCAGGATGATCATGTTGCCCTCCACCACACATGGAGAACTAGGGTAGTGTAGGTGAAATGAAATCCTGTCTCAAAAAAACAAAAATGAAAAAAAAAAAAAACCAAAAACAAACAAACACAAACAAGGTCACGTGACACACTACAAATTGAGCTATAGAAGTCCCATAATTTTGCATGTAAGTTAAATGCTCTTACATTTCCATGCAGAACTGTCAGGGCAGAATATAATGATGAATGGTGGAATTCAGACTAACTGGAAAATTTTCATTTTCCCTTCCTGAGAATGACATTAAATAGCAACTAAAAATGTCACAATAAATCAAGAAGAAAGAAAAACATTCGTAGTTCGGGATCTTTGGTAGTGTTTTCCGCATTCCAAGCAAGGAGCCCCCTGCACTTGGGTTTTGTACAGGGTCCTGCCTGAGTGACAACCAAGAAAGCCGCTGCAGGATGCTACACTGGAGGTTCACCTCCTAGGTTCCTGGCTGGGCACATGTCTTCTGCCCACACACAAGGCTCCTTGTCACACAAAGCCCTAGGCACAGAGGATCCTCGGCATATACAGCCCCCAGCAGCTTAGGAAGACACAGTGAGGTCTCTCTTTTTGCAAATACCCAAACTGGCGTCTTTCGGAGTGGAAGAACCCGTGGACAGAGTTCAGAAAGACAGAACGTGGAGACGCTGAATTTTCCAAAGACCCCCATGGAAAGCAGCCAAACAAGGGTGCTCTGCTCCAGACAGAGGGCAGGGCTGCTGGAGACTGTTCTAAGAAAGGGTGTGCATGTGTGGTTAAAAGGCAAGCCTAAGCTTCCTTCCCCACTACCCTCTGGGAGACCACTGACCATCCTCTGAATAGGAGATGATGCCTCTCTGCAAACCAGCTACCTTTAGATTTTGTGCGTATTTTGTCTCCATTAAACTTCTCCCAGGCAGGTGTGGTGGGGCATGTCTAGAATCAAAGCCAAAACCAAAACGAGGTCGCGTGATGAGATGTTTCTGTTTGTTCTGATGAAAACGCAACATGCGTACGGTGACCTGTGAAATGAACCAACAAAAACAAACAGAACTTGGAAGGTGGGTGCTAGAGGATCAGCCTTACTGACAAAAGGGCATCTCAGAAATCCAAACACAAAGCTGGGATATGGTGGTGCTCAGCTTTAACCGTAGCTTGGGGGGTGGGGAGCGGCAGTTGGATCTCTGAGTTCGAGGCCAGCCTGGTCAACAGAGTGAGTTCCAACTCTGTCTTGAAAAGCTGATGGGGGGAAATACACCTATAAACACATAAAATATTTTATTATTTAATATTTTAAGAAACACATATTGACACAGACAGGAGGACTAAAGGACCAGGATGTATTTAACCTCATCTTAGGCAAAGTTCGCCTGCTCGGACTCCGCACACTGCTGCGGGCATATGGAGGCTTTTGGTGCTAACCTAAACGTGCTGACCCTGTTTACCAAGAATCCTCAGCAAACTGGCTCGCAACAAAAGACCCAAACACGAAGATACAGTCCTGGTCGGCAGTCACCTCAGAAGGCTCTCTCCCACGCTTCTCCAGCTAAGAGACAGTTGGCACCCAGCTAAAGGACTGGTCACCAAAAAGGAAGTGTCACAGCCAGAGATTTTCCTGTCACTCCAGAGGGACTGACCTCTGTGTCCTTGAGCAAGAAGGAGAAGTACTTTTCTGGGCAATTTCTCTGTGGCTCCGTTCTACCTTCGGGTGGATTTATTCTATTTTCATGGTTTCCCTAAAATGATAGGAAACTTGTGGTTCAAACCCACTTCCTTCCCTTATTGGCAGCAGGCTCCGCCCACATCCTCCGCACTGACCATTCTCTCCTTTCTCTCTATTTTCGGTGGTACAATAAATTACCGCAGCTCACATAAAGGGAGTGGAGGGCGTTGTATGTATACGGAACTTGGCTGGATCTCTTCACTCGGCTGTCTGCCTCCCTTTCCAGTGCGCACCGTGCTCACTGCGCGCCTGCGCACCATCTCTCTCCTGGTAAATAAACTACAACACACCTTTGCTCATTGCTTTTGTTCTAGTCTTACTTTTATGCCTTAAATCTTCTTCCCCCATGTTTGGGTGGCCAGATAAGCTGTAGAACACTAGATTTAACATTTTCATTTCAGATAAGTGAAGGGTATTTAATTATTTTTTTTAGTATAAAATGTAACAAATATGTGTGTGCATATATATATATACATACATACATACATATTATATAGAATGTATTAATACTAGCAAGTATTTAATCACTCAGAAAGCTGGATTTAACTGGACATCATGAAGGTTTTGGTTCTTTAAAATGTTGTTTCGTTGTTTTGATTTTTGAAACGGATCTCACTGTGTAGCCCTGCTGGGCTTGGAACATGTACGTAGATCAGGCTAGCCTTAAACTTGCTGTGATCCTCCCACAGCTGCTTCCCAAGTACAGGTGTTCATCACTGGGCCCAGCTCACAGCGCGGAATGTAATTTGCTGGTTCTCCTGGCTCTTGCCTACAGCGGTGACATCATTTAACGTGTCGATGTGCTTGGATCAGTCTGGCTCCAGATCTACCAGAGTTTCCCATCCATGAGCACAGATTCTCCCCTATCTGCTCTCCCCATCCGGGCTGCCCCTCCCTTCTTCCCTCCCTCGCTTGCTCCGACTGTAGGAACCTCCTCGGTCCTTGCTTTTCCCAAGTCTCTAGCTCCTTCTTCTGTTTTAACCTAGTTGATGTTACTCTCTCTGGAAATCTTTCTCCAACACCCCTCTAAAACCCGAAAGCTCACCACCTTTACCCTCTCTGCCTTTTTCCTGCTGTCCCACCTTCCAACCTACTACCCAGTGTATACTCAGAGGACGCAATCTGTGTTCTGTTCAAGCTGAATCTTTAGCCCCGACCCTGCCGGGCAACTGCATACATTCAATATTTGTGAGTTAATGAGAAAACCCAAGGACAGGGAGTGTTGCCGGGAGAAGCCCAGGAATCAAGCCTTAACTTTGTGTGTCCTCTTCAGGCCTCTGTATAAAACACCGCGTACTTTTCTTGCCCAAGGCCACCCTTGGCCACTGTCCCGGGTCTAACTAGGCTTTTTCTAGGCACCGTAGAGAATGGTAATCTAACCTTCCTTCTTGCCCTGCCCCCACGTCTCTCTCATTTCTCCCTCTCCACTAGCATTTATAATTTTAAAAGTAAGTGAGTGACTGGTGCTGACAGCTCAGTCATAAAATGCTTGCCAGGTGAGTATGAGGACCTGAGTCTAATCCCCTGGAGCCCACAGAAAAGTGGGGTGTGGTGGTGTAAGCTTGTGATCCCAGCAGTGGGGAGACAGGCAGATCCCCAGAAGCTTGCTGACCAGCCAGCCTACCTGAGTTGAAGAGCTCTGGGCTTCAGGCCAAAAAAGAGGTCTTGTCTGCCTGTCTGTCTGTTTGCCTGCCTCCCCCCCCACACACATGGGGGATGGTAACTGAGGAACAACACCTAAAGTTGGCCTTTGACCTCTAAACACAGGTGCATGTACCTTCCTGCACATACACAAAATAAGTGAAAAGACCCCACTTTGTAAATGCTGAGAATGAAGAGTGGTTTGGGGGCTTTGAAAGCTGAGAGCAATGCCAGGAAACATCCCCCTCTTGTCACGATTGGTCCCAGGCTTGGGTTCCCTGATGAGAATCACCAGCCCTCTGGGAACCAATCAGGAGAGAAGGGACTTGACTCTGGAAGCACAGTTGCAGAAACTGAAAGCAGCCCTTTACTTCCTGTCCCCACCGGGATTCCAGTGGGAATTGGCAGGAGCTGCACAGTTCCGTGTCTCAGACAGGCAAGAAGACATAGCTGTGACCTTCTGAAGTATAGTTGCACCTTTCCAGTCATCCTCTTCAGAGCAAGAAGGGACACAGAGGATGCATGCAGGCTCCTAACCTCATTTGCATATAAATGAACGCCTTCTCACTGTCCAGAATCCATCAGGTAGCTCTACATCCTGGGGAAGGGGTAACTGTCTCCTCCCCAGTACACTCTGGGGAGGCTGAGGAAAGCAAGTCAGTGAGGAGGAGCCTGCTTAAACGCAGAGATCCTCTACTTACCCATCCTACCTCTCAGATGATACCAGAGAATCAGGACAGTCTCATCTTTCATTTATTTGGAACCGACACTTTTTATTAAAGTAAGCATGCAGAGAGCATTCCTCTTTGCCAAGAGAACATTTGAGGCTCAGAAAGGTTAAGAGAACCCAAGGGTCGTGCTGGTGTCTCAGTAACTCTGCTAAGCCACACCACAGCTCCTCCGAGGGAGTGTTCTAATTTCATTTCTGTTGCTGTGATAATAAAAATACTTGGAACCACACCTTTAATACCAGAACTCAGGAGGCAGAGGCAAGTGGATCCCTGTGAGATCAAGGCAAGCCCCGTCTACATAGCAAGTTCTAGGACAGCCATGGCTGTCTCAGAAAAACAAAATGCCTGGTTAAAAAGGTGACCCAGGAGAGAGAGGTTTGTTTTTGTTTTGTTTTTTTCAGCTTTCAATTATTCCAGGTGATAGTCCATCATTTTGGAAAAGTCAAGGCAGGAACTGCAAACAGCTAGTTGCATTATATCCACAATCAAGAGCATAAATGTATGCATGCTCACTTGGTTGGATTTTTCCACTCTCACACTGTTCAGGATCCCATGGCTAGGGAATGATGCTGCCCACAGTGGGCTGTGTCTTCCTGTACCTACTGTACCTATTATCTTAATTAAGAAAAACTATTGGGCTGGAGAGATGGCTCAGTGGTTAAGAGCACTGTCTGCTCTTCCAGAGGTCCTGAATTCAATTCCCAGCAACCACATGGTGGCTCACAACCATCTGTAATGTGATCTCATGCCCTCTTCTAGAGTGTATGAAGACAACTACAGTGTACTCATATACATTAAACAAATATTTATATAAAAAATATCCTAGTGACATATCCAAAGGCCAAACCCAATGTAAACTTTGGGGTTTTGTTTGTTTTGTTTTTGACACAGGATCTTACTATGTCCTGGAACTCACTCTGTAGAATCAGGCTGTAGAGACAGAGATCCACCTGCCTCTGACTCCCAAGCGCTGGGATTAAAGGCATGTGTTACAATGCCAGGCCTATAAACAATCTTTCATTGAAACTCACCTCTCTGGTGATTCTGAGTTGTGTTGGATTGACAAATATCACTGTCACAGGAGAGAACCAACTGCTCCCTCGAGTCTCTTCAGCCACATTTGTGGGAAACACTCACTACAAACCCTGTATGACTCAGACAAAAATTGACTTAGAAACACTATAAAGCTCAGTGTTGGAAATAGAAATTGTATCACCATGTGGGAGGTGGGGCAAAGTGGAGGAGATTCAAAGCACAGAGATTAGGAAATTTTCAGTCTCACTACATTCCTCTCCACTTGCTCAGGGAGTTGAGCTGCTAAGCTGAGCAGATTGGCAGCAAGCAAGGACATCCTGAGTTTGGGTCCTAGCTCTGCCACCTGCTTGCCAATCAACCCCATGTGAGTATCATCCTTACCGAATCAGTCCCCATGCCCGTAAATGGTCATTACAGCATCTGTTTTCGGAGTGGGGGGTTGGGTGGACACGCTGAAAGCTCATGCGAAACCCAGCACACAGCTGGCTTTCTGTTAAAGGCAGCTGTTAAGTGTCGTTCAAGGGTAGGTTAAGAGGAAGCTGGGGGGACTGTGAGATTTAGAAGAAAGAGCAAAAGAAGCCAGAGGGGCTTCCCGGTATTTTCTTCTCTTTCCTCCCTCTCTTTCTCTATCTTTAGAATCACCACCATCACTATCACAATCATCATCACACCATCACCACCACCATCATCTGGGAACCACCCCCTTTGGGCAGCTCCTCAGCGCCGATCCCCATTTCTCCAGATCATACTGTTTAAATGAGCTGGGGTCATGACCCAAGTTCTCAACCAGAAATCTGCGTCAAGGGTTGCCTGTGAGGCTCTGGGCCTGACACTCTTGCAGGTAGGGATCAGCACGGGGGACAGATGCGGTCCCCTCATCTGTCCTGCAGTCTACACCCACACTGCCACCACTCAGAGAGCTTCGCAGTGATACTGAGAATTCCGCACACACAGCGTGCTGGTGTGTGACACTGTGCAGAGGTAAACCAGTCTCAGTCCTACATGGTCTAACGTGCTGGCAGAGCCGGAAGCTCTTTGTATAAGGAAGAAATCAGGCTTCTGTCTGTGGTAATTGCATCTTTGAGCTTCCGTGTAACCACATGCATTCCAGGCTCTTTGTTTTTGTTTTTTTAAAATTTTGGTTACTTAATTTTTATTTTCATTTTTTTGTAATATGCAAGTTTAAAATTTTCATTTACACATATCTGTCAGTGTTTTCTGGTTTTTTTTCAACAAAGCTCACAAATATATTTCCTATGCAAAAATTATTAATTAGTATTTGATTCTGTTTTCATCTACACTGTCACATGTTATATATCACTATATATTACATTAAATGTATGTATATATAAATATATGTGAACTAAGTGAAACATTTTAGGGTCATGCCATTTTATACTTTATCATTATTGCTGTTGCTGTTATTGTTGAGACAGTCTCATTGGTCTGAAATATGCTATATAGCTCACACTCATAGAGAGCCGCTTGCCTAGTGATGGAATTAAAGTCATTTTCCACCATGCCCAGCCTGATTTTTTTAAAAAAAGATTATTTTACTATTGTATTTTATATTTATGGCTATTTGCCTGAATCTGTCATGCACCACTTTTATTCCTGGTACCCATGGAGGCCATTAAGTGGGTATCAGACGCCCTGGGACTGAGGTTACAGACAGTTGTGAACTACCATGGGGGGGCACTAGCGATCACATTTGAGTCCTCTGGAACAGCCTATGCTCTTAATCTCTGATCCATCTCTCTGGCCTCAAGCAACTCTTGTCCGCAAGCATAACAGAGTGTCATTGGTAGTGTTAGGGACTGGCTCTTGCCCCATGAGATGGGTCTCAATCTGGGCCTGTCATTGGTTGCCATCCCCCTGTCTCTGCTCTGTCTTTGTCCCTGTACATCTTGTAGGCAGGACACATTTTGGGCCAAAGATTTTGTGAATAGGTTGCTGTCCTTATCTCTCCACTGAGAGTCTTACTTGGCTACAAGAGGTGGGTGGCCATTTCAGGCTCCATATCCCTCATTGCTAGGAGTCTCAGCTGGAATCACCCCCATAAATTTTCTGGGACAAATCACCCTCCCTACCCCTCTCCCCGATCCCAGGTTTCCGGCACATCCTAAAAATGTCACCCCTTGCCCGACGATTTCCATTCTCCCCTACTCCCTACACTTGATTCCCCCTTCAGTTTCCCATCCCCTCTCCCACCCAATTCCCTCCCTCCATTAGCCTTCAATATCTATTTTATTTCCCCATTCTGAGAAAAATTCAAGCATCCTTCCTTGGGCTTTTATTTGTTAAAGCCTTGTTATTTTGGCTTTTTGGGGGCATAACTGTCCTCTGAGAGCCTCTACCCAACAGACATGGAAAACAGATGTAGAGACACATGGTTAAACATTAGATGGATCCTGGGGAGTCTTTTGGAAGAGTTGGGGGAAGGATTGTGGGACCCAAAGAGGATAGGGGCACTACAAGAAGACCAATAGAGTCAACTGATCTGAACTCTTGGGGGCTCTCAAGAGACTGAACCACCAGCCAAAAAGCTAGTTTGGGCTGGATCTGGGCTGCATCTCTAAGTCTGTTCTGTCTCTCTTCCCCAAGAATCTTGATTCTCCTCTTCCTGCCCTCTCCTCTCTCCTAGCCTGCAGGAACCTGGAAATCCCACTTCTTTCCACCCAATCATTAGCCGCTGGCATCTTTATTGATTGATCAAGAACCAATTGGGAATAAGGACCTTAGTGTATGGATTCACAGATTCCTGATCAAAGCATCAGAACTATTTCCCTACACCTGTGGATCCTGGCTCTCTAACTGGGCCACCTTGTCTGACATCAGTGGGAGAGGGTGTGCCTAGTCCTGCAATGATTTGATATGCCAGAATGGAATGATATGGGGGGAGCCTTATCAGAGGAGAAGGGGAAGTGGTAGGGAGAGAGAGTGTGTGAGGGGAGTCCAGGAGGAGGGGGCTGCAATTGAGCTGTAAAGTTACTTACTTACTTACTTACTTACTTAATTAATTAGTGAAAAAAATCACCTCTTAGGGCAGAGGCTGTGTGGAGAAGTGAGGGGAGACGCCATCTACACAAGAGGGTGCTATGACTGAATAGGAAGCCAATGGAACAGGCTGCCCTGAGATGGAGCAACCTTGGGACCACTTATACTTCCAAAATTTGAGAACATCACCTTGTTGTCCTATCATCTTTTTGTGGTTTAAAAAGTACAATTGTCCCCTGTAGCTCTGATCCTGGGGGTGGGGGGGGGAGATCCTCCTCTCAACCCTCCTCAGGGTTCTCTAAGGTGCAGAGCACATAGGGCAAATAGATATTAAAACAATTACTAAATCAGTTTATGTTAAAGTAGCAACAATGGCCGCCCCACACCGAGAGGCTGAGAACTTGGTAGTTGCCCAATCTGTAGTCTGGATGGCCCAGCAATCCTGGTGTAGCGTAGAAGATCTGGAAGATTCCCGGAGAGCTGCTGGTCTTTACTCTATCATAGACCCTGAAAGGCTGCTGCTGACATTAGGGAAGGACTCGGCATCAGCAAGAGGATGAGCCAAACTTGGCTGCAAGACAAAAGGCCAAGTGAGTGAAAGGGAGTAATCTTCCTTCTGTCATGCTTCCTTTTCCATCTGCGTTTCTACCATCATGGATCTTTTCCTGTCCATAAAGTCAATTGGATAATTCTTCAGGTGAGGGTCTCTACTCAGGTGATTCTAAATTGTGGCAGGCTGACAATAAGACCATCATGCTAACAGTGGGGGAACTGAAAAGCAGTGGGACCTCCCCCTCCCACTCTGCTCTCCAATTATGGCAGGCAGAAAGAGGAGGGGACAATAAATAGCAACCAAAGCCACCAGCCTCACCTTTCTTCTGTTTGTTTGTTGTTGTTTGAGACAGAGTTTCATTATGTAACAGCCCTGACTGTCCTGGACTCTATCTGTAGACCAGGCTGACCTCAAAATCAGAGATCCACCTGTCTCCACCTCCCGAGTGCCAGCTTTTCTGTATCATTTTGTTAACTTTAGGATGGGAAACTGTTTGCTTCAAGGGGTAAGAGTATATTTAAGGTTCTGAATTCCAGACCCACAGAGCCAAATGGAAGGACCGAGTCACTGGTAGCTGGAAGGATTGGGTGTAGGCTTAGATTTTTCAAAACCTACATCAATTATAGTTAACACTTCAGTCTCCCTTCTAGGCCACTACTAGTCTACTGCCCACCAGAGGTAGGGGTAAAGAAAGGTAATTAGGAAATGGGGGTTGTGAACCTGTTTAAAAATAGTCCTTTGGGGCTATTCTAATCTTCATTGTCGCAGTTCAGTCCACTCAGAAAACACCAAACACAAATCAGTACCAGTGGCTTGATCCAAAAGAAACCCCCAGGCTCTGCCAATCAGTCCAAGTCTGTGGAAGCAGCGAGAAGCAGCCAGGATACCATCAGAAGTTCTTTGGTGCATTTCTCTCTACAAAGTCACAAGTGAAGACCATCGAAGAAAGCAAGGCGAACCAACACCAGAGGGCCGCCCACTGTCTGTTGGGTTCTACTTATGTTCTTTCCAAGAATCACACATCCCCTCAAGCGTCTGCTGCAGCAAAAATGTCACATGCCACTTCCCCAGGCAACTTCGAGAAAAACACTACATGTCTGTTCTCAGCAAAACATCCTCTCATAAGACAGTTTCCAGGAAAACATCACATGACACAACCGAGTCTCCAAAGAAACCAGAAATTTCCACTTCAACTGGGGACAGCTATGTTCCTTGTCTCAGGCTTTCTGAACTTCACACTACCCTATCTTTGATTCCTCTATCTGATTCTATCTTGCTTGCTCTGGCTCCTGGCATTTTAGAATTTTGGAAGAGCCTGTTCAGACAAGCCTTCATTTCTCTTCTTAGAGAAGGAAGATATTCATGTATTCATCAACATTGGCTGCTCCAAGGCCACACTTGCCCAGTCAGTTAGCCAGAGCCAACAAAAATACATTTCTAAAAGCTTGCAGTCCTTTTACTGGATGTTTTCCTGAAAAGGCACAATGAAGTTTATGCCATCAGACATAGCAATGTCTACTGGTCTTCACTTCTCTCCTCTGTCTCCTCCCTTCCTTGATGACTCCTCAGGAGAACACATGGCCTGCTTCTGACATTTCCTTCACATCCTGCATCCCATAGACCTTGCTGGTCCTGACAAGATGCCTCCTGACCCTGAATGTTAACAATCAGAAGTGATGTATGGACCCCAGGACCCCACTGAAAAGATGCCCATCAAACTCATGGGAGTCCTTTAGGTTTGTGTCAATTTTCCAGTGCTGCTGCAATAAGCTGTCACACTCTGAGCATCTTTACACAACTTAAGCACTGTCTCTTATTATCTTGGAGTCTAGAAATCCAAAATGGGTTTTCTGCCTTTTCCATCTATGAGAGGCCACCTGCGCCGGTCAAGCATAGCTATCTACAAAGGCACCAACTGCATCCCTTAGACCTCTGTTTTCATTGTCAGTTCTGTC
This sequence comes from Micromys minutus, assembly GCF_963924665.1. Lineage (NCBI taxonomy): Eukaryota > Metazoa > Chordata > Mammalia > Rodentia > Muridae > Micromys > Micromys minutus. The sequence goes on from NC_137956.1 coordinate 33,952,278, forward strand.
TTTCAGAACTGGGCTGGTGGTCCAGGTTCTCTAAGAAAAGCTGAGCAAGCCAGTGAGCAGTACTCCTCCATAGCTTCTTGCATTAGCTCTTGTCTCCACACGTTGCTTTGGTCATGGTGTTTCACCACATCAATAACCCTAATTAAGACACCATCACATCCTCTTCCACACTTGAGGCTACATGGCCTTGCTGTAGTCAGGGTGATCTCCTAGTCTCCAAAACAGCTCATTAGCAATTTCATACCAACAGCAAATGTAACCTCCCCTTTGCCACATAAAATAGTACAATCACATAATGTAAGGGAGCCATAACTCAATCTATCCTAGGGCTCAAAGGCCAGTAAGGCTGGTGGGAGTCAGGTCTGAAAGAGGGTGATGGTTTCCTCTTTCAACAGATGAAGGTTAGGTAGAAGAACAATCATGCTGGGCCCTAAGCCCAACTCCATCAAGTGGCTAAGGAGCCAAGGAAAGCCATTCGACATGTTCGGAACTGTGTAAACTTTTCCCTGGTATTTCCTCCAGCTCTTGACTTTAGACTCCATACTGAGGAGTGAAGGTGGGTGACAAAGAGATAATTCCTTTATCTCTAGCTCAGAAACAGCTCTCCTTGGCCTCTTCAACCTCCTGGCTCACAGGCACTGCGCCATCTAGACCTTGGTGAGCATCTTAGCAGTTGAGTGACCCAGAATACGGCAAAGTCCTCCTCATTCCGGGAGGGAGGAAAGCACCATTTCTAGACGAGAGATGGCAGAATACTCACCTCTTTTGATCTGAGAGCCAACTCCAGGTTCTGATGTTTATAAAGGCATGATGAGATAGTCTCCAAAGATGGCTGCCAACTTACGTATCGCTCTAAATGCTCTTGCTGCCCCTTTCAGAGAGAGTGGCATCTCCCCAGGCTAGAAGTGTATTGACTGATGAGATGTACTGTAAGTTCAGGGTTTCTTGAAGCCAAGCCACAATAGGGCTTCTGCATGGTCCTCACAGCAATCTTTCCTGGACTCCAGTACAGTTCTGTGAGGAGCCCAGGATATGGGGAATCCAGCTGATGGATAGGGTTAGATGAGCTTCCAGTCAATAGTAGCATGAATTATGTATGCACCATCTTGTATTACCCATGGAACAGCTCTGAGACTATCTCTTCATGGTCACTCAGGGACCCTGGTCCTCTAAATCATCACTTTGCTATTTGGATCATGTGGCCACCCCATTGCCACCACCAGGTCCAGGCTTCTAGACAATATAGAAGAAGGAGTAGAGAAGGAATCACCACCATTGCCTGGAAGTGGCTTCTTCATCACTTACCTTAGCTATTCTTGCCAAGAGCTTGATCCTATCTCCTAAGCCCAAAGGAATATAAGAAATGTAGTCCAGGAGGCAATGGACAAAACAAGACTCTGGGGGGGGGGGGCAGTGGCACAAGTTAGGTCACAAGTTCTTTTTTTTTTTTTTTTTTTTTCCTCAGTCTGGGAGCTGAGTCTAGGCAAGAACCACATGTTCATCTTAGTCTCTCGTGCCAAGCCACTGATAACCCAGGTGCCACTCCCCTCCTATTTTCAGAGTGGATGAGGCCACAGACATGGTTTAGGCTGGTACAGTAAAGTTGTGAGCCAATGTAGAGCCCTGAGCCCGGAGGGAGAAGACAGATGTGGAGGAATCTAATAGGGTGAGCACAGAACTTGATGGCTCTTGCCAGAACACAGAACTGTTAATGTTATGATTTGGGGGGGATTTAGCTTGACAGCTCCTTGGCACAAGTTTAAAGAACTCAAGCCGAATACCTCACTTTGCAGCAATTTACTGAACAGATTCCAAAATTAAGAAATTCCTCAACTGGTTCAAAAATCACGTTAAGAAAATGCATGCCTGGGGCTAAAAGGCACTCTGGTTCACTGCCACCTCAGCTACTATCAACAGGCCAGAGCACCGAAAAGCACATCAGGGCCTCACCTGGCTGCCATTCCACATCCCTGTCGGGCCTTCTTGGCTCCGGCAGACCCAGAACATGGATGTACACACTCACACGCAGATGCCAGACACCAGCTGTCTCCAGAGAGCTATGCTTTGTGGCTGAGCCCGGGCTGGACATATCACTCCCGAAAGTCAGCACAGGATCTGTGCAGTTGGAGTCTGAGTTCTGGTTCAGCTCCTTGCTCCTAACTTTGGTCTGGCTATGTCACCTGTTCAACTCTGCTTCCTTCACCTGTAAAGTGGGGTTTTTTTTTTATTGGGGCAACATTACTGGATGTGTAGGAACTGAATGAACTTCTGGGCACTGGGTTCTTGGTCTCACCAAACAGCAATTAACAGTGAACAATGATTCAAAGAATTATGAAAGCCAGGGTTTCAGGCCTGTGTGGTACTTTGAGTTCAAGGATATTACTACACATCTCAAAGCCAGGAGTAGTGGCTCATGCCTATAACCCCAGCACTTAGAGGGCAGAGGCAGGAGGATTATCATGGGATTGAAGTCAGCCTAGGCTCAATAGAAAAGTTTTAGATCAGAACAGAATGAGATCCTATCTTGAATGAGTTAATAGATAAATGAATGAATATATAAACAAGTAAATAAATAAACCAGAAATAATACCTAGTTATGACTATTAGCAAAACAGCTGTGCAGAGATAGAATATTATTCGTTCCCAACCCTGTGACTCCGGCCTGACCCCAGCTGTGGTGGCTCTTACTCTATGGTTTCTAGGTGACATTTGTTGTTGCTATGTTTAGTACTCCCACTCCATGTCCTCGGTCCTCCTTCTGGGTTCAGGTGTAATCTGAGGGCTTCCCATCAGACACCTTGAAGAGGGAGAAGTGACTCCGTTTGGTCTTTAGGTTACCCACGCTTTGGGAGCCAGGCTGTTGTTGGCTGCTGACCTTCTGTGGCCTATGGTCATGTGATCTCTGGTCAGTGGCACATTCCGTCCCATCCTACAGATCTTCCTCCAGACTATCTCTCACAGCAGCCAGGCCTATCCCTTCCTTTTTTAGGGCCGGCCATGCTTACCCTTCCAGTGGTGTCACGCAGGTCATTGGATCTCCTCCTATCAGCTGACTGTGAGCTTAGAGCTCTACAAGCCACATTTGGGGGTATGAAAAACTGGCTTCACTCATGTCTAAAGGCCCCAAGCTTCCATTCTTCTGGCTTCTGTTTACCAGAGGGTGAAAGGCCTGGGTGAGCAAGTACACCTGGGAAGCTGAGCCCATTGCCTTTTCTTCAGTCATAAAGCCATGCGCTCCCAGGCATGGGTCCTCGTCACTTCATAGCCAAGCTATAGGCGAGCTCACAGGGAAAAGAGGGGATATTTTACTATTTACCTCTCTCTGTCTCTGTCTGTCTCTGTCTGTCTCTGTCTGCCTCTCTGTCTCTCTGTTTCTGTCTGTCTCTGTCTCTGTCTGTCTCTGTCTGCCTCTCTGTCTCTGTCTCTCTGTTTCTGTCTCTCTCTCTCTCTCTCTCTCTCTCTCTCTCTCTCTCTCTCTCTCTCTCTCTCTGACTCCCTCAACTACTTTGTATAACTTGCAGGGCATGCGCATGCGTGAGTGCTTTTCTGGCTACTTTATCCCCCCAACCAGCAGAGAGTAGAACTTCTTTGATATGCTATGCTAAGGAGCTTGCTCCTCTTGTTATCAACAGCCATTTGTGGTGGTTGAGGGGATTTACAGGCAATGTGAGGGCCCAGCTATCAGCTGCTGTCAGTGGATACTGCATGCTCCAGCTTGTTTCCCAAGCTGCACCGGTTCTCACTAAGCTCCAGTTAGAAAGAGGCTGCCCGGCTGCTCAGTCCCCGGAGAGCACAGAGCCCGCCCTCAGCAAGCTCAGTTAACGCTCCACATCTCACTCTGACCTTTCACTGAACTTTAATTTTCATCACAGTTATTATAGTTAAAAACAAACAAACAACAAGTGACACAGAGCAAACAGCACCCCACTGCCTTTCCTGGGGCTTCCCCTTCCCATTTCGTTCCCCCAGCTGACTGTTAGGATATTTCCCACTACATTGCCAAAGAATAGGGCTATGTTGCTACTTCCAGAGTTTTCAATGTAGGAATTATCTACCAAGTCTACAGTATGGAAGATGAAGGGTTCGTTGTTCGTTTTGTTTTGAAAAAAACTCTATCACGTACTAGCTTCCCTTCCCTCCACTAACACTTAGATTTTCTATTACTGTAACAATATAAACACTAAGCGTGTGAAAATGTAGCATTTTTATAGTTGCCTTCTCTAATTAAACAACTTTTTCTTTTCCCTGGAGTTAGATATTACCTTTTCCATACTTTCGAGCATACTTAACGCTAAACCAGTGCTCTCTTCTTGGGACCCACGTGGTCTCTCTGAGTACTCTGTCTCCTGAATCTTGAGCTTTTTTGTTTTCTAGAACCCATATGTTGGGTAATCTGAATTGGCTTGGCCATTCCACATGTTTTAGATTCTTTTGGTAAAACCCATGGCTTCTAGTGTAAGTTTCTTCCTATTCCTTGGAACAGGAAACGTGTGTGTGTGTGTGTGGTGTGTGTGTGTGTGTGTGTGTGTATGTGTGTGTGTGTGTGTGTGTGTGTATGTAAAACTAATGTATATTAAAACCAATGTTCAAGTTTTTTGTTTTGTGTTGTTATTAACAAACAGGCCTAGAGAATCACAGAAACCCTTGTAACCTGGGTGATGTCCTCCATTTCTACCTATGGATATTCTAATGAAAATCCTGGTTTAAAAAGAAAAAGTCATTCTAAGGTAGATGTAATGTATTTTGACAACAGAACAGCCTACAGTATAGTAGGGTTAGGTAGCATGGGTCCATGAAGTATGTGTGTTTGTATGTTTGAGGCACAGGATCAATGAGCTGCTAGACCTCAAAAAATGTTTTGAAGGTACAAGGCTTCTGAGCTTGAGAGATTTTTTTTTTAACTTTACTTGTACAAGAATAGATTTTAATACCTAAAAAGATTAAATGCCACCACTCTTAGGGTGTGAGAGCCTAATTCACTGGGGGTGTTTGAAATGCAATGCCTTGTCTCTACAATGTAGACTGATATTAAGTTATGCACAAGTGTGTATCAGTGTTGTTACATTCTCACACCATGTAACAGTACACCTTCTTGCTCTTGGCTTATTTCCTTATTATGATGGGACAAATCTTATCTAAAAAACAAAACAAAACAAAACAAAAACAAAAACAAAAAAAACAATAGTTTAACCCCTTTGTTATGATGCATTTTGAGATCTTGGTTGAAAGTATTTTTATTCTACCTCCCAATCTGTGGATAGTTTGGCTGGGGATGAAATCCCAAGTTAGAAATGGTTTCCTCTTAAAAATTTCAAGGCACTGCTTCATGATGAAACCAATGCTCTCTTTGTGGTGCCATCAGCCTGTCTCCAACAGAGCTGCGGTTCTGCTGTATCCCTTCATCCTCCTCCCAAGGATTCTCTTTGCCTCTCTCCTGTATGAAAAATCCATGTTTCCTGAAATCCATGTGTCACATGATCTGAATTGACCTGGCCGTTTCAAATCTTTTAGATTATTTTGGTCAATACCCATGGATTCCACTATTAATTTCTTCTTGATAACACTATTGAATAATGACACCACCACCACCATTTAAAGATTGCTACTGAAGGTTCTAGAACTTTATTTGATATATTGATGAAATACATATTTTCCTAAGAATCTGGCAAAACATCTCAAGCTATAAGCCCTTTGATTTGGGAAACTTTTCTCGACTACTCTCATTAATAAAGATCGCCTTTGCTCTCTTTCCTGGAGCCCTTGCTGATTGAAAGGACACAGCTCACTGATACCCTAGTGAGTCTCTGGTTTGTTCCCTCCTACTCTCTTTGTTTTCATGTCACTTCCTAGGAAACTCCTTTAATTTTATGTCCTGACTTTAATGTTGCCTTTTTCGTCTCTCCTGCCAGGCCTTGCTGGGAATGCCCTTTGAGCCTTACAGATTTGGTTGTTTCATGGACTTTGCATTATCCCTGATTTCTTTTGGAACTAGTAACCATATGCTAGGTATTTTTCTACCTTGTCTTTTACAGTCTCTTTCTATTTGTTTTGCTCTCTGCCTTTTATATTGAAGAACTGCTTCAGTTGTCAGGTGGTCCTCAATTTCTCTCTCATGTTTAGGGGTGTAGTGCTCAAAATGTGATGACCTTTGATTGTTGACCTTTAGCCAGAGTCATCCGAGTGAGAGAACACCACAGGACAGTATCTTTAGGTATTTTTCTCTTAGATCAGATCGCCCAGGGAAAAGTTCCCTTTCTGGTCCCCGAGAATGAAGGGTGAGAAGAGAGCTGTAGGTGCAAGCAGGGGCCTTCCTGCTCAATCCATCACTTCTCCGTAAGCCTCCCATCTCAGCTCTCTCACTGGCTCTTGTCCTTCTGCTGGTGGACCTGTTTATCCTTCCCAGAACACTGTCTTCAGACCGAGGAGACTAGGTCTCTGTTTCTCCCTGAGACAATCTAGCCTCCCATTCTTAGTTCTCGCATGTCCCTTTTGGAGATGCCCGTAGGCTCTAACTCCTGATTTTAGCTAAGTCACCCATCTGCCTTCATCTTTCAAAATGCAGCCAGTCACCGATTTCTCTGTTCCCATTTTCCTGTGTCATCTGGGTTTGAGTAAAATCCACTTCCTGCTATTTCATAAAAGTCTATGGAGATTGCCGAGATAAGAGTCTGTGTTTAATTTGCCTCCATTTTACTTAAGGCACAATTTAACAGTTTTGTTCTTTCTTTCTTTATTTTGGTGTCTCGTGTGTTTATTGTATATGTGTGCACCTATGTGTGCACATTTGGAGGCCAGATGCCAATACTAGGGGCTTTCTTCCATTGTTTCCCACCTTCTCTTTTCAGACAAGGTCTCTCACTGAACCTGGGCTCAGTGGGGGAAGGGCACTGGCCCTCAGCTGACACTGGAGTCTGATCCCTGGCATCTCCACAGTGGAAAGAGTGAACTGATTTCTGCAATTTATCCTGAAACCTCTGCATGTGTGCCATTGTATGTCCCTGTGCCTGTGCATGAGTGTGTGTCATGAACACAGACACAGACAGACAGACGGACAGACAGACACACACACCCTCACTCACACTCACTCACACATACACCAAGCTAAAAAGTAATCCTGAAGCTCTACGCTGGCCTGGTCAGCTTCAGGGATACTCCTGGACCCACCTCCCGTTGCTCATTCTTTTTGGCTCCTCTGATCTAATCTGGAAACTTTCTAGACTAGATGGGCTGGTACATCGTGTTAAATATCCTCCGCAGCCTTGTTCATTTTCTCTCTGTGGCTCAGTGTCTGTGCACAACAGCCCAGTCTCAAAGGCTAGTCTGCTTTGCCACCAGACTGCTGGACACAGGGCTTGGCATCACCTCAGAGTTTTCCTCACCAGTTCCAGCTTTGCTGTCAGCTCCCATCGGTGCCTACAGTTCTTTGGCACACACCAGCTTCTACCGAAGTCACTGGCAGTTACACACTTGATCTTGCTACCAAGTCCCCACTGCTTCCCTACTCTTGGGTTTTAACCCAGAAATGACTTTGTGTCTTATTCCAGAAAAAAAGAAAGAAAGAAAGAAAGGAAACAGAAAAATGAAAAAGAAAAAAAGCAACTATCTAATATGACTATCTTCACTCTCTTTACTACCCCATGAAACCCTCTACCTCTGCAGCCGTTCAGGTCTCCCAACGTGGCACACGCTGGCCCGTCTCTCTAATGGTCTCTTTATAAAGCTGTCTGGAAGTCTTGGGATGTTTCTCCCACCACAGAGACCATGGGACCATGGAGTGGCTTTCAGGCCCAGGGTATCTGCATCTTTGGAAGAGTTCCCTCTTTCCTCTTATGCTTTGTGTCTTTGACCTCTTTAGCACATTCCTTTCAACTTAGAAACAGTTTAAAAATTTCCATCTCTCTCTGTCTCTCTTCCCCATCTCTCTCTCTCTCTCTCTCTCTGTGTGTGTGTGTGTGTGTGTGTTGATAGGGATGGACGAACCCAGGATGAACCCATATATTCAGCAAGCTCTCTACAACTGAGCCATATCTTCAGCCCTAGATTCCCCCCCCCCCCATATTTAAAGAAGCCCTCTGGATCCTTATCGAGCCACCCGGTGGTGGCGCACACCTTTAATCCCAGTACTCTGGAGGCAGAGGCAGAAGGATCTCTGAGTTAGAGGCCAGCCTGGTCTAAGGCTTTCCAAACAGCCAAAGCTACACAGAGAAAAATTATCTCAAAATAACAACTACTACAACAAAAACAAAAAAGCAAACAAACCAAAAACCCAAATCAACCAAAGAAAACTTTATTGCCTTCCTCCTGCTCTCACACTCTTCCCCTCCCCTCTTACACCTATTACATTTTGAATTATCTTCTGCATTCACTTTGTCTAATTTCTCACCCTCTTCCTGTCCTGACCTTTGCTTGACACGGTCTTCCTCAACACCTCTCTGATGAACTGCTGTGTACTCAGTCAGCCTTGTCTCCTCCCAGAAGTACTTCACACAATTGGCCACCACCTCTTGTGCAGACCTCACAACCCCTGTCCTGCTTTTCTTACATCTCCAGCCATTCCTTTTCTATCATTTCCCTTTCTTTCCTTGAATGTCAGTACCCACAGGGCTCCATCTCAGCCAACTTTTTCTTTTGCTCTACATAAAGCTTTCCCAATGAGTCTCATTCTAACCTCCATAACCACTTCTGTGCAGATAACTGGAGTTCTTGTCCAATTTCCTCTTCTGAATTCAGATCTGCCTTGCTGTCTGCTACTGAGAGATTTGCACTAGGACATTCACCAGGAAATTTAAGCTCAGTGTGTCCCAGACTGGATAATTTCATTACTTAAAACTGCAATGATGTGTTTTTGCTATCTTTGAAACCCTGGGAGAGCTATTGTGTTTCTATCTGAAAAATTAGATGACAATATATTCCTTGTGGAATGAAATGGTACCATTATATCTTATGATGTATGCTATGGCTTGAATGTGTCCCCCAAAATGTGCTGGGAATTTAATTCCCTATGTGACATTATTAGGAAGTGAAGGATAGATTAATTTCTTTATTACAGACAGGAATGGCTAATTCCATATGAAAGGATCTTTGGATCTCTCTCCTCCCTCCCTTCCCCCACCATCTATGTGTCTTCCATAGATGGACAACCAGCCACCTCTACATGCCTCTTGCTTCTATGTTTTTGTTCATTATAAATTTCCCAGTCTAAAATAAAATAGTTATGGATGGACGAGGTAGGGTGGGGAGGACTGGAATTGGAGGATCAAACATAGAGATGGGATGGCTTGGGGGCTGAGGGAGGGAATACAGGAAAAGACATAAAATTAAGTCTATATAAAGAGTAGTATGGAAGTCTTACCCAACAGAAGGTTCCTAAAATATATACATATTTGAAGGTAATCTAAATAAAATTGCCAAGTAATGGGGGAGATAGAGACCCAACTGGACATATTGTCACCAAATGAAGCTTCCAGTACCAGGAATGGGTTACATCTATTGAGTAATTGACCATGGGAAGTCCCCCCCCCCAAAAAAAACCCCAGGCTGTTACAAAGGGAATAGGTTCCTCTCCACAAATGGATAGTAAGGTCCTATTGCTGAAGATGACCTATACAACTCACTGGACACAGAGAAGTTGAGCAGGTGCCTAACTAGATCCTTTATCTCTATGGGCTAGTGTTCTTGGTGCTGGAAAGTACTCTGTATGCTACCAAGGGAGAAATGTAAACAGCAGCCCAGCTTCAAACCCTTTGATCTACGAAGGTGCCCCACCTGCAAGCATTGGCATAAAGCTTGTGAAAACAACCCACCAATATCTGATTTAACATAAGGCCCACTCAATGAAATGGAACACATACTAAACGCTACTTGGATGACCAAGAACCTGAAACTAGATAGCCCAGGGACCTAGCATAAAACCAGATTCTATTGTTCTACCAAAGGAATGTAGCAACAAAATGAGTCCTCATAACATTCTGCAATATCCATAGGTCAGTGCCATTCCTGACCATCATCAGGGAAGCTTCCTCCAGCAGCAGATGGGAGCAAATACAAAGACCCATGGGCAGACAATATGCAGAGTCAAATCCCTCTTCTCAGGACTCAGAGAACTCCGGGGAAGAGGTGGAAAGAGTGAAAGAGCCAGAGGGGCTGGAGGACACCAAGAAAACAAGGCCCTCTAAACACAGCAGACCAAGGCGCATATATGAACTCACAGAGACTGAGGCAGATGCACAGGACCTGCACAGGTATGTAATAGTTAGTATCTTAATGCTGAGAGAAGTGGACACATACCTCTATCCACAACCCAGAAGTCATCTCTAGCTGATAAACAGTTAAAAATAAAACTTTAGTTTCCTCCAAGGAAGTCTTGCTGGGTAACATGCTACCACTAAGGCTGTATGCCCAGCAATGGATGGCCAACAGAAAAACTCAACAGTGTCTTTGGAGGCCCTTTGTCTCATAATGTCAGGGCTCACCTTCCTTCCTTCCTTCTTTCCTTCTTTTCTTCCTTCCTTCCTTCCATCTTTCCTTTTTTCTCTCTCCCTCCCTCCATTCCTTCTTAATTTTTCTTCTTCTTCCTCTTCCTCCTTCTCCTCTTCTTTTCTTTCTTCCTTTTTGGTTTGTAATACAGGGTTTCTCCATGTGGCTTTGGTTGTCCTGAAACTCACTCTATAGACCAGACTGGCCTTGAACTCACAGAGATCTGTCTGCCTCTCACTCCTGAGTGCTGGGATTATAGGTGTGCACCACCACTGCCCAGGCAAAATATCTTATTTTTATTTCTATTGTTTTTAACCATACAGGTCCTTTGCATATATATGGTTTCTAATTTTATTAGTTTTTTTAATGGGACTCCTGAGTGTGTGAATGAGTGGGTCTTTGAGTCTATATTTGTTTCTTGTACCTTTTCTTGGCCTCTTTCTTCTGTTTGTTTGCATTCTACTCTAATGTACTTATTTTATATTATTAGATTTTATTTTATATTGTTATTTCTTAGAAACCTGAGACAGAGAGTGGGTAGATCTGGATGGGAGGGGAGGTTGGTAGGAACTGGGAGAAAAAACAGAAATCATGATATATTACATAAAAAAACCCATTTTCAATAAAAGACCAACAAACAAATAAATATTTTCCCAGCCTGTGTACTATTCTAAAAACATAGTATGGACTAAGGCCCACATCAAGCACTCATCAAGTGTCTGACATACTGGCTGTGCTCAGTGAGGGGTTCTGACTATTATTAGTAGTAAGAGTTGCAGAATGTGGTGGTTTGAATATACTTGGCTCATGGGAAGTGGCACTATTAGGTGTGGCCTTGTTGGAGGAAGTGTGTTACTGTGTAGGTGGGCTCTGAGGGATTCTATGCTCAAACTTCTCCCAGTGTGGAAGATACTCTCTTCCAGGCTGCCTGCAGATGACAATTTCCTTTTGGCTGCCTTCAGATCAAGATGCAGAACTCTCAGCAACTTTTCCAGACACATGTCTGCCTGCTTACTTGCCTGCTTCCCACTGTGATGATAATGGACCAAACCTCTGAAACCGTAAGCCAGTCTCAATTAAATGTTTGTCCTTTAGGAGTTGCCTTGGTCATGGTGTCTCTTTGCAACAGTGAAACCCTAAGACACAGAAGGAAGAAGGCTGATATTAATGTGACCATTAGTTGTTTCACTAGCTTGGCACCATGTCAACTATCCTAAATTCAACACTTAGGATTGATCCTTATCCTTTCTGCCTAACAGTGTTTGTCCCCTACATGATCAATATTATTCAATCTGTCATCAAGGCTATGTGCCCCATTCTACACCCAGAACTCTGTTTTCTTCTCCACTGTCCTCCTGTTCACTCCTAATACTCACCCATTTGGTCTACCTGGGAAAGCCAGGCAGCATAGTCCCCAGCCATCTGGTCTACCAAGAAAGCTATGCAGCTTGATCCTCAGCCTCTGGCTCTATCATTTTCCCTTCAGTGCATCTTTTAAATCTCTGCTGCAATGATCCATCCAACATACTTGTCTAGTGGCATCATACCTCTCCTAGGCATGTTTCCATAGTAATTAGAATTGCAGTAGAGAAGAAGAAAACTAATATTTAAAGTCATAACAGAGCACAGCTGCATCTTACCCTAAGGCAGACATTCCTCTTTAGGACAAGTCTCTTTGTTCAGCAAAACACCTGGGTGGACACAGAAGGTGAACAGCTGTGGATATAAAACAAAGAGAGCCAGACTTCTCTGCAGAGGAAACAGATAGGGGCTGTAGGTACTGGGGGACATCTAGAAAGAGAAGACTGTAGAGGAAAGCCTTAGAGGGGAAAATGCCCCCTTATTATCTCTAGGAAAATGCCCCCTCATTATCTCTAGGGGGAAGCTGGAGGGAAATTAGGCTGGACTGGGAGTGGAGAATGTCATGTAAAAAGCACAAATGTTTAGTATGATCTCCCAAGACTCAGATTGTTTTACACTGCGCTAAACCACCTGACCATTATGCCCATCACCTTACATCTTAAATGAAACCCATTACACAAACACTACCCCGTATGATCTCCCTGATGGAAGAAGGGGGGTGTGTTCTCTTTGGATCTGTTAGGAGCAGAGATGGAGACCTGAGGTGGGAAGTGGCCTCTGCCCTTCTGGGAATTCTCAGTAGGCTGAAACTGAAACACATGAACTGGAGGAACAAAGAGGGATGGGGAGGGGCAAGTCTGACATAAGTAAAGGTAGGGTTTCAGAGATATACTGTTTAAATGGCATGGTGCCTTTCGTATTCTTCTCAGAGATATCCATACTATGACAGTGTTGCTATGGTGATATATGGCTGCCACGTTCCCTTGGGACTAGGATTGAGATTTGCAAGCACAATCTCCTGTCACCTTCTCCTTGGGCCCACTGAGGAGCTGCCACTATCAACTCCACTAACAAGGGCTTATAATGTGCTTGGATCACCTGAAGTCAGATCAGTCAGACTGTGAGGATCCCTCTGCTTGCTCTTCCTTTATTGTTGGGCAAATGCTCAGCTCTACTTTTTAAGTCAGTCCAAACAAACAAAAACCAAACAACAAACACCGAAAAACAATCCAGTCACAGTTGCGAACAAAACGCCCAGGCCTATCGGCTCAAACTGAAAGAGAGTAGTTCAGGAAAGTTCAGGAGGTCATGCTAACCCGAACGAATTTCCTTTCATCCTAGGTCTGGTGTTCCTCTAACATGTTCTTCAGACTCTTCCATGCTAATGTGCATCTGGTTCTCCCAAAACAGACTCTGGTAGGCTGTGCTTTCCAAATGCAGGGACACGCCCAGTAGTGCTGGCTCATGCCTTTAATCCCAGCAGGGGAAGGGGGGAAGCAGAGGCAGGGAATTCTGAGTTTGAGGCCAGCATGGTCTACAGAGCAAGTTCCAGGACAGCCAGGGCTACAAGAGAAACCCTGTCTCAAAAACCAAAAATACAAACAAACAAACAATCCAAACTCAGGGACTAAGTGTTTGCTGGGACAGCAATTAACCTACTATGAAGCTGGTGGAGCATGGAACAGTTTGCAAGCTCCAGCTTTCCGTGCAGATGAATGCTTGGTTTGAGGGACTAAGAACACTGTGATGGGCTGGAGAGATGGCTCAGTGGTTAAGGGCACTGACTGCTCTTCCAGAGGTCCTGAGTTCAATTCCCAAGAACCACATGGTGGCTCACAACCATCTGTAATGGGATTTGATGTGTGTCTGGAGACAGCTGCAGTGTGCTCACAGAAAATAAATAAATATTTTAAAAAGGAGTACTGTGATAGGCCAGAGCTTCTGGTCATTCATACCGACTCTGTAAGAGATTGTATTTCTGCAGGAAGAAGGGAGACTCTTCAGAGTCCTGGTGGAGATGGACTTCAAAGAAAAAGAACAATGAGGCAACAAGATACTACATAGGATAGGCTTGGAGCAAACAGACCTTAGTGGGAAGGCTCTGAGAGCAAAGCTAGATATCAAAGAGCACACACCTAATTTAGCAAGGATCCAAGCACAGGAATGGTGAGTCCCTTTGTTTTGTTTTCTCCAGTACATACATTTTTCTCTGAGGCCTACCCACCACAATCTGCAGCAAATCTCATGACAGTCATTTCCTGTGTGTTCTCTCCTTCTCTTAGATCATTCTAGAAACCAAGCTTGTCAAGTCAGCGATACTTGGGAGAGATGAGTTCTGGTCATGGGGTATCCCGAGGATGGTTACTAGGATAGCCTTTGCTAAATTGTGGGCTTGAGCTTAGAATGCCATTGTGTCTTTAGTTAGGAGTCTGAGATGATCCTTCTTACACACTGTATCTTACACAGACACACACACACACACACACACACACAGAGAGAGAGAGAGAGAGAGAGAGAGAGAGAGAGAGAGAGAGAGAGAGAGAGAGGAGACTGGGACCATTGAAGCTCCTAGGGTAAACTACTCTGTGTAGAGACATCAAAGTTCCCCACAGTACCTGTTACGCATCTCTGAACCACCATCAGCACCATCTACACCTTCCCTGGAAGGTTCAATCTCACCTGACCCCAGTCTCACTCCTACTCCCAGTACATCCAATTCACCCCTTCAGCTTTTAATTTAGAGGTTTGCAGATGTTCTCCCGAGGTCCAAGAGAGTGGACCCAACCTTGAGTGTGTAAAAAGACAGAGCTAAAGAGAGTCTTACTTGTTTTTTTTATATACAGGGGCTTACTTAGCCCAGGGTAGTCTCACTTAACTTCCCATCTTCCTGCCTCTACCCCCAAATACATAGGCATGCCTCACAGGTCTGGTTTATGCTTTGTTAAGGATCAAACTTCATGCTCACTAGGCAGATACTCTGCTAAACCATATCTCCTGCCCAGTAGCCCTCCTGAATGGGGGATGATAACTCTTGTTTCTTTGGCTAAAAAATACAGCAGATATCTCTCTGACAGCACCATTTCTTTAAAAGGTGTCTTTTCAAAAACTTTTAAAATTGGTTCTTTGTGAATTTCGCATCCTGTGCCCCAATCCTACTCATCTCCCCATTTCTCCATATTCACCCTCAAAACCTCCCAACTAGAAAACAAAACAAAACGAAACAGTTCATCTTGTTGTGGAAGTTGTAAGTGTGTCTTGCAGTACACCCTTTGGCCCACACATCTTTGCTTACAGATGGTCATTGCATGACTCATCAGTCTGGTTTGAGGCCTCTGGCTTCTGCCACACCTTCAACACTCACGGGTCTCCTCTCAGCTATCCTGCTGCTGCCCCGTGTCACAGAAATCCTGCAGCTTTGGTTCTGCAGGACTGGCCCTTTCATGCACTTTGAGCAGTTCACAGATGGGGGTAGATATTGGGGTGGACAACTCAAAGGTCTGGATCTGGGCCTCGGTGGCAGCTGACTTGGTCTGTGTTTTCTAAAAATGTATTATATCACAACCCCCCCCCCAAAAAAAAAACCAAAAAAAAAAAAAAAAAAACAGGGAAGGCTCTTATAGTGACTATCATTATATTTTTATTATCATTATATTGCTTTGAAACAACCTAGTCTCCAAAATACGCCCCCCCACCCCAATCAGAAAACCTCAACCAACTGAGGGTGAAGAGCAGAACCCAACAACAACAATTACAACAACCAAACAAAGAGGCAGGCAGACTCAGGATTACCCAGAATGTAGTTCATTGTGTGACTTCCTGACAAGGGTGAGGTCCTGGGTTGAGACAAGACCCAAGTGAACGCTCACAGTCTGGGTCAGAAGGAGAAGTGCACTTGTTGGTTAGGACAAAGGTGACCATGACTCAGCTGTTAAGCTTCAATGCTTCTCTAATGGTTGTGCCCTTTTACAGTTTGTGAGGAAACTGGGAAAAACCCAGCCAGGTTATTCTGTGGCTGATCTTGTCTGCTACAACTCAAGATGGCTGCCACTATGTCAAGATGAATTCATTCGATAACGAGGCCAGCAAAAAGAAATAGGCTTCAAGAGGGCCCTAGTTCCTGTGGGAAATCCTTCTGTTCCTGTTCAGAGGAAGCCGTGGAATGATTCTGACGTGAGTGACAGTGACAAGCCTGTGATCTCTGCTGTAGTGCAGGTGTCTGGAAAGTGTCACAGCTGAGCACAGGAGTGAGCGTGTCGGTGGTGACGGCAGAGGAAAGCAGTCAAAGGACGATTGCCATGATGTCCGAAGCACATTGACATGATTGAGCTACAGTGCCTAGTTGTCTGGTAAACAACAGTGTAACTAACGAACGCCACGGACGTATATTTTAGATGTAATTAACTTTCAAGTCTGTAGACTCTGAGATGGCCGTCCACAGGGTGGGTGAGCTCTGTCTCATTAGTGGTAGCCCTAACGGCAAAGTTTGGTTTCCAGACAACAAAGAAATCCGGGCTGAGCTTGTAGCCCACAGGTTTCAGCCTCGAGGCTTGAATGCTAACTCTTCCCTCAATTTTTTTTCTTTTCTCTTTAAAATTAATGAATTAATTATGTACACGGGTGTTTGCCCAGCATCCATGTCTGTGTGAACAAGAGTTACAGTAAGCTATCTTTGGCTACTACAGGTTTCAGCTTCACCTGTCCCACTATCATGTGAGCTAATTCCTTAACATTAAGGAATCTGTCTCATTGTCCGTGTCTCTCTTCTGTCTTTCTCCATACGAGTTGCATTTGTACTACTTTGAGCGTATCTGGATTCAATAGATCAAGAATTAAAGGGATCCCAGGATGAATGGGGACCTGGGTTTCATTCCTGACACTGCAAAAACAAACGAATCCATCCATACATAAATAAAAATGAAAGGCAGTTTAGAAGGTCGCATAGAAGCAGGGGGCAAAGGAGGTGCATGCTTATTATACCCTCCCAAACCCCAAATCCCTTTCCTGAAGTTAGGGACAACATAGGAAAGAGAAGAGACCGGGGAGCCAGGGAGGAAGACTTACAGTAAAGGCCAGAACCAAGAAAGTTTTCAATCAGTTACACAACATTTCTGGGCTCTGAGAGCCATAAAACAAACTTAAGAATATTCACCTGGATTTGAAAGTCTAGAAAGTACCATGGGTCCGCAAGGAAGCGACTCTTTCGTTCTGGTTTGTAATAATTTCCCCAGGCAGACATTCTCAGTTTGTGCCCGTACTGCAAACACAAGCCTTCAAACTTTTTTTTTTCTCCTTCTTCTCGCTCTGTCTACCTTCCCGCACTTTCTCTCGTCCTCCTATAGAATGGAGATGGCTTCACATCCATACGCTCAGTTTTCTTTTCTTTTTTCATCTCAAACAAATGTTTACTATTCAATGTGTCGAGTCCAATGGAGGGAATCCTGTAGCTAAGGAAAGTGTCAGACACTTCCCAAGTTGCTTTTGGTGTTTATCACACGGTATTTATCACAGCAATAGAAAGGGAAGACAGTAGCTTTGCTGGTGTCCCTCAGGTGAGCACACACCTTCAGACTGAAGCTCTAGGAGTGAAATGGATGAATTTCAAAGAATACACTCTTGTGAAATGGGCCGATGGCTGCCAAATTGTCTGTATAGAAGACCAGTGATTTCCACTTAACCAGTCATGAAAGTGCTTGTTTTCCCCACACTGTGGAAAGTACCATGCTGTCAAGCTGTGAGAGGCTGGACCATCTAATCATTACAATAGATTCTGGTGAGTTAAAGTATGGATTATTGATCGGGGAAGGTTAAATTTGTGTTTTTCTCTTGACTATGATGAAGGAAGCTGGAAAGATATTGATTGCTGTCCCAGGGTTTGATTCCCAGCATTCACATGGTGACTCAGAGCTTGTAACTCTGGTTCCAGGGCTTCTGACACCTTCTTCTGTCATCTGTGGGCGCTGCATGCAAATGCACAGGCATATAGGCAGATAAAATATACATACACATATTTAAAAATAAATATATTAAAAAGACATTTAAAATTAAGCATTTTAATGCATTTCTAAATTATTTGCATTTTTCTGTGAATTGTCTGTTTCTTCATCTATTTTTATTGTTGTTGCATTATAGGTATTGTGCTGTGTGTGCGTGTGCATATGTGTGTGTGTGTACGTGTATACACCAATGTCTTTTTAAGCCAGCTGGTAAAAGTTCCTAACAAAACAGAGTTCTTTGACGGTGGTGAGACTGCAAATATTTCCTTCACTCTGTCTTCTATTTTTTGCCTTTGTTTATAGTGATTTTGTCATGCAGAAACATTTTATTTCTTATGAATGGATCACACACACACACACCAAAAAAAAAAAAAAAAAAAAAAAAAAAAAAAAAAAAAAAAAAAAAACGAAGAAGAAGAAGAAGAAAAAGAAATCATGTAAAAGAAAGCAGATGGTATCAAATTAACAGCAAAACAAGATCAGAGAAAACCACATCGTAAAACACACCCAGAGAAGGTCCTACTTTGGAGGTGGGAGTGATCTTGGAACAGCTCCAAGTTCTGGGTCAAGGGACTCAAGGAAGGGGAGGGTGCCCCTGGGCAAACACCAGCACATATAATGTGGAGCGTCTGTTGGAGAAATCTCCGTTCTGCTCCTCCAGTGCCGAGCAGGCATTAGCAGTAGAGTTGTCCCCCTAGGGACTGTGGGCTGGGACCAGAGAGGCGAACTGATGTCCTAGCAAGCAAGTAACCCTGGGATAGAGAGCACTTGGGTAAGAGACAAGCCAGCAGAGGGACCATGTCCTCCCCAGAGCACACCACTATCTCTGGAATCTGCACCCCCCCCCCCACGGCTAACATACACTCACAGGACACAAGTGGCTGGGGAAATGGTCTGGTGGTTAAGAGCACTCACTACTCTTCCAGAAGACCTAGGTATGTGTCCTTGCACCCACATGATGCTTACAACTATCCGTAATCTCATTTCTAGGTGACTCTGGCTCCATGGGCACCAGGCATTAAAATGATGCTCAGAGATACATGCAGGCAAAACACCCATACAGAGACTTTTTTTTTTTTTAAAGTTCCTAATACCCAAGAGCAGGGTGGCAGATAGTCACTGGTTAGCAGATCATGGAGGAAACCAACATCCTAAAAGAGAGCGGATACTGTTTTTTCTCATATTCATGTGAGAACTTAGGTCAATTGCAAAGGAGGCTGGGAAATTGGCATAGCCAAAAACTGTATGAGTGTTATCAAAGGGAAGAGTGGATTCAGGGAACAACTCATGCCTGCCAGGAGCACACATGTCTCTTCCCTTTGGCTCTAACTATACTCCCAACCCAGGGTCCAGATGGTCACCCACTTACATCTTTTCTAAGATACTCATGATAGATCATAAATATGGACACTTCCTACTGTCAGACCTCCAGGTTTGGCAGAGAGTACTGCAAAAGTTATTTACAATATAAACTCTTACACAAATATACAGATATGTGCATAAGGTCAATTCCTTGATGCTGAATATACTGGGTCAGAAGGCATAGGCCACTGTCAAACTGCCCTCTGGAGAATTTGCATCAACAGAAACCCTAAGCAGCAATGTATTAAAGGTCTCAGTTTCTCCATGTCTGTGTCAAGGGAATGTGTTAATAAACTTTTGACTTTGGCTATAATTGTGAGAAATGAGTCCTCATTTCAGTTTTAATATGGCTTCCAACCCAGCCAAAATTCTTAGATCCCTTTTAGTATCAGAAATAGGCATCTCGAGGCTTCAGCCCAAGGCACTGAGTAGGAAGGGTCCCCATCCCTTGTTTTTCTCCCTCACTCCTTTCTAAAAAATGTGAGGAGGTCTGGAGAGAGCTCTGTGGTTAGGAGAACTTACTGTTTTTATACAGAATCTGGGTTTAATTCCCAGTACCCACATGGCACCTTACAACTGTCCGTTTCCAGGGGATCTGATGCTCTCTTCTGACCTCAGGCACCAGACACTCATATGTGCCAGACATACATGTGATAAAAATGCTCATTAACTTACAAAAAATGAAATCTAAAAATAAAATTGAAAATAAAAATATGTATGTGCATGCATGTATTTGTGGGCACAGGTATATGTGTGGTGTATGTACACTAACACACACACATGTAGAGATAGGAGCTGATGCCTGGCGTCACCCTCAACTGTTTGGCTGCTTATCTTTTTGGAACAGGTTCTCTCACTAAACCTGAGCTTGCTGATTTGGCTGGGATGGTTGGCCAGCATTCTCCTGTCTCTAGTCTCCTAGCTCAGGAGTTAGAAGCCTGTCCCATCACACCTGGCTTTTTATGTGGGTTCTAGAGGCTCAAACGCAGGTCCTCATGCTTGTGTGGAAAGCCCTTTACCAAAGCCGAAAACTCCTCATTCATTTCAAATGCCAATGTAATATCTACATTGATGAAAGTTTTATCACTTTTGTGGCTTTTTTTTTTTTTTTTTTTATACTTTGGGCTGACTTTAATAACGAGTGTGTGTGTGTGTGTGTGTGTGTGTGTGTGTGTGTGAATGCTTAAGTGATAAAGATCATCTAGATACTGTGGCTGTTATAATCATCCACCTGTTTTAGTTTCTGCTGTTGTGTAACTCATGAAACTGGTCAACTGTTTAAAGTACCAAGAGAAATGTAACCCATTAAAATGAAATCCTAAACAATCTGTAAGTCCAAGCAAGACCATCACTCCCCAGGAGAAACACAGGTGGCTTTCAAGAGGGAAAAAAAATGAAAGGAAGGAAGGAAGGAAGGAAGGAAGGAAGGAAGGAAGGAAGGAAGGAAGAAATGGGAGCCAGAGAGATGTCTCAGTCCACTGGCTGAGGTCCTGAATTCAATTCCCAGCAACCACTTGGTGGCTCACAACCATCTACAATGTGATCTGATGCCCTCTTCTGGCCTGCAGATGTACATGCAGGAAGAGCTCTCATACATAAAACAGATAAATCTTTTAAAAAAGAAAGTGAAATAAATTTCAACAGTGTAATTCAGCAGAGCATATCTAAAATAGTATTGCTGACATGTAACCAATAGAATACAGATCAGCGACACTTGTACATTCTTCAAAGTCTGGTGTAGATGTCACCGTAGCCTATTCCAGTTCCCACCAGCCATTTGTCAAGCACTCAGTTGCTGTGCATACCTGGCTAAAATGTTTGGTACCTTGGGTGGAGTTCCAGAAAACTCTATGTGGAGGTGGAAGCAGGTGAAAGTTCTTGTTTTACTTAAAATTCTACAGAGCTACTGAGTGGAATATGCAACATGTGATGTATAATACATGGTATTTTCGACAAACGTTTCCCCATATGGAAAAAATAAAATCGTGTCATGTGCTGCGCATAAACATACGTTCCAGATGGATGAAGAAACTGATGTTTTTTTTTTTCAAAAGAGAAAAAGCACAAAAGCATTAAAAAATATAGGAGTTATTAACTGGAAGTTCGTTCTAAAGCATGACACAAGATACAGACAACATAACGGAAAAGACCGTCGGTTGTGAACAATAAAAATCCAAATTTTAAGCAAATAATAAGCAATGTTCAAGGACAATGGTTACATAAACAGGAATACAGATGAGCTAGAAGACCATCCGCCAACTAAAACCCATGCAACAGTTGCAAATACTTTATTATACTGGTATCTCCTTTATTTCCGTGTGTTGGGACATATACACATGTGGTACATGTGTGAAAAGACCCAGGGATGGTCCCCAGAGACTGAATCCTAGCCACGAGGCTTTCGAGGCAGGCACTTTACCCACTGAGCACCTCACAGCCCCCCTCCCCTCATGAACACTTTAGGATGTAAATTAAAGTGCATAGAAATGTCTCTCTCTATATACTGTCTATATGAGGACACACATGTACAGATTGTTCAAGATTGCTAGTGATGGAAGGCAATGAAGATCAAACAATAAAGAACTAATTTTCTTTTTCCAGGTGCTGTGATAAAACAGTGACCACATCAAACAAAAAAACACCAAAACACCAAAACAACAACAACAACCAAAAAGCAGCAGCAACGACTACAACAAAACACAGAAAACAAAATCCCAAAAACACATGCGGGGGAGGGAAGGGTTTATTTGGCTTACAGCTTACAGTCTGCCTCGGAGGGAAGCCAAGGCAGGAACTTGAGGTAGGAACTTAAGGCAGGAACTGAAAGAGATACCATGGAGAAATGCTACTTAGTGGTTTGCTCAGTGTTCTTTCTTATAAACCCAGGAATGGCACTACCCACAATGGCTGAGACCATGCCTCATCAATCACCAACGAGAAAATGTGCTATGGACATGACCAGAGGCCAATCTGATGGAGGCAATTCCTCAATTTGTGACTCTAACTTGTATCATGTTGACAATAGCTAACAAGTACAATTGCCTATTAAGCTTTCTGGTAGAGAGGCACACTGGTAAAGTCCTTTGGAGGGCAACTGAACAGAATCTATCCCAATTAAAATGTAACTCTCTTTGGTTCGGTGATTTTATTTCATGGAATCCACCCTTTGAAATATCTGCCTATGTGCACCAGGGTGCCTGTGTAAGAAAGGGTAGCACCAGAGCAGGTAAGAGCTTTCAGGGCTCATCCCAATCAGGCATACCCTGGGAGTAACTCTGGTTACAGGTCATACAAGACTTCTCAAAATCTCAAGTTATTTTGATGAGTTAAAGAAGCAAACCATGGGACTAGGAGTGCTAGGAGTGGGCCTGGTCAGTGGGGCACTTGTACAGCATGCATGAGGTCCAGGGTTCATTCTTCAGTGTGCATATAAACCAGGCATGGTGGAGCATGTGTAGAATATCAGCACTCAAGAAGTGAAGAGGATCAGAAGTTCAAGAACTTCCTCAACTATATATTGAGTTTGAGGTCAGCTTTGGGTAGTGGCCCTGTCTCACCCCCCTCCCCATCATGTAAATCATTATTATATGTATAAAATAAAAAAATTTAAATACAGCTATGGATATCTATACACACACACACACACACACACACACACACACACACACACACATGTATAAATGTCTACACAGAAGTCTGTGGGAGCAGGTACCAAGCTAGGTGTTTAGGAAGAACAATCAAGGTGTATGTGAAGGGTAAAGTTCACCTTTTATGCCATGGACTTCTCTAATGCTAGATCTGTTTACAGTGCAACTGGGTTGACTTTCAGAGGAAAGGGAGGGTTTACAGGGTGGTATTCCCAGGGGATCCAGCAGAGGATGCTATGGGGATCGAAATCAGTCAGGGTTAGGTATGAGGCGCCCCTGGCTCTGTGAACTCTGGGATACCAGGATATCTTTGTGGGTACCAGCCACTGGAGACACTGAGGCTATGCCAGCGCCATGCATGGAACATCCGTCACTCCATTTCACAGCCCCTGACCAGCCTGCAGTGTTTTCATGCATCCATCCTGTGGCATCTCAAGCCTAAAGTTGGCCTGCGTTTAGAATAGAGAATGCCAAGTGTTATGTTATTTCCTGGCTTTTCTTAACTCTGTCTTCTGGAGAAGTGTAAGGTCAGCCATGGGGACAGGAAAAACCAAGGAGGTTGGCGGTCGGTGGGCAGAGTGTGGTCATGGCAGAGGCCTTCATTTTCCCTGGGGACAAAGAAACCTCAGGCGGAGGTTAGAGCTTCCCAGCATCTTACTGGGCTTACTGGGAAATGTCAGAGATTGCCTCCCACACCTTGGCAGGGGAGAGGAGAGTCTTAGGGGGTCACATGGTGTGGTGCAGAGACCTCTAGGACACAGGAAGAGTCTTCGATTGGAGTCTGAGGGTACAATAAGTTTTGCGATTTTCTTATTATTCACTAATATGTTAATATAGATGTGAAGGGGGTGGGGGGAAGAAGCATTAGGACAAACATTCCTGAGGGAGGATTGTGCCTGAGGCTGGGAGGGAGGGAGAGAGAGAGAGAGAGAGAGAGAGAGAGAGAGAGAGAGAGAGAGAGAGAGAGAGAGAGAGAGAGAGAGAGGGAGAGAGAGAGAGCTGGTAGCTGGAGGGTAGGAGGAGGGAAGAAGATATAGTCAGAGGGGAAGGGAGAGGTAGGGCCTGAGCCATCTTACCTTGAGAGAACTGTGCCTTTTATTCTAGATGAGCCAGGGAGACCCTGGCAGTCGGAAAGCATCAGGCTGATGTTTTACAGGATGGCTCTGGCAGACAGGAACAGCTTGAGTGAGGGAGAGGAGCAGGCAGGAGCCCTGGGGGTGGTAGGGGGTGGGGTGGGAATATGGGGGTGGGGAGGCACCTGTAACAGATCAAAGGAGAGGCAGGAGCTGAGCCTTTCTTAACGGAGGGGCCAACACTAGAATCACCTTCAGGGTTCATGGAAACACAGGTTTGCCCCTCAATTCCAGTTCCTCTCTCTAGTCTTGGGTGGGCCCAGGAATCTGCATTTCTATAATTCCCTGGTGAATCAACTGGTTTGGGGAATCACACACAGAGACCCTTAAGTTTTCCTCCTCCTTGCAATTAGTGACTGCTCCTCATCCTTCCTTCCTTCCTTCCTTCCTTCTCCCTACTGTGCTTAACACCAGGCCCAACAAAAATATGTGTTGGGTACAGGCTCTGGGCTATGTGCACCGTTAGGGAAGAGACTTTTGGAGGATACCTCATTTGAACTGTTTGGTAGTGCTTGGTGATGAGACTTCAGAGAAGTGGCCATTAGAGGGAAGGAAGGATTCCTTATGTCAACAGCACTAATAACAAGGTTAGCAGTCACCCAGTGTCCGCCCAGGTGTTTTATTTATGGCTTCTCCAATTGAATCCTTGTAAAAGCCCTGCAAGCCAGGCCTTAGCGCCTGTGTTTTACGAACGAAGAAAGGCCACACTGTTGATAAATACCAGAGCTTAGCTCGGCTCGACTGACAGATGTATCGTCACAGTATCTCAAGATGTCACTAGCCAAAGACGTGGAAGGAAAAGGCCATTTAGAAGACTCCACTTCCTTCCTTGGGGAACAAGTTAGCTTGCTGTAAAAATGGAGGCACCAAACCATCATCTTAAAGACGATCCCCCTATCCCTGGCCCCCCCTTTGTTTTCTTGGGTAGAGAGCCCTGTTCACAGCGCATGCTTCCAGAGTCCTTCCTGGTTGGGCCCTGGCTCCACACTAGATAGTGGTGGCCACAGGTGACTTGTGTTTCTCATCGTTCACCGACGGCATGCTTTTGTTCGGTTCATGCCCACGTCCTGGTCCCTTCCTGCAGGGCACCGTATTCTGTGCTGGGGAACTGAAGCCTGACAAATTGAGGCCAGCTTGTCTCCAAATGGAATCCATCCCTCTCCCTTCAGGAGAGTGGGGGGAAAAAAATCAAGACTCTACTATCCTCCTCCTCAGTCTCTCTCTCCCTGCCCTGGCAGGAGATAAAAATAGTATCTCTCAGGGCCTGAGTGTGGATGGGCAACTGGGAGCTGTAAGCTAGGCAGGGCAGAAAGCAGCTGCTCTCCACAGGCAAGGAGGGAGGCGTTGAGGTCAGTGAACAGGTCGCAGGGATGGGGTGACCTTGGTCTGGACGGATGCTTGGGAGCCAGCTGGAGTGAGGACTCTTGGAGTAAGCTTGACAGTCACGATAGGGGGTTTCCCAAAAATTTTCATCAGAGTCTCTAATACGTATCAGAGATTCTTAACCGGTTTAGGGAGACAAGGGCTTCCTAGAGCGAGCGATGAAATGTAAACACTACTGCTGTGTATTCGAAAGCACCCATGCATACAGACAAGAGATGCACAGTCATCTTATACACACTGTCACATGCACTACATGTTTGGGGGATGGGTCTGGCATGGACCACAGTAAAATCCCAGATGCAGGTAGGTTTACAGTAAAGGAGAACTAGAATAATACAAATTCATCACATATAAAAACAAGCTCGCTGGGCATGGGGGCACAGGCCTTTAATCCTAGCACTCGGGGAAACAGAGGCAGGGAAAGCTCTGTGAGTTCGAGGCCAGCTTGGTCTACATGGCAAGTTCCATGCTGGCCAGGGCTGCGTAGTGAGATTCTGTCTCAAAGACAAACAAATGAAAAACAAAATGCAAAATAAAAGCTTACTAAGGTTTGCTGAGGTCTTTCTGGAAAGTGTGCGGCATGCGAATCCCAGGGAACAGACAGCTAACAAGAGGCTGACCAGGGTGGAATAAGGGAAGATTTCTACGTATCCGCCCCTTCTCACTAAATAAAACAGCATGCTTTTCTTTTGAAGCAGCATCCAAGACTTGGGGCGCACCTGGGGAAGAATAAAGGGGCTGGAAGCTTACAGAGGACTTGGGCTGGGGACTGGCTATATTTACCTAGAGCCCTTCGCCTAGCCAGAGCACTTTATTGTTTTGATTAACTTGTTCCTCTTTGTCTCATTTCCTTCATTCTTTGCGCATTTTACACTGGCAAACAACGTATGTTATTTATACTAGTCCCCACTCACGGCCTCCACGCTGACTTCAGGTCTGCGACCCTCTCGCGTGCGCGCCCCAGAAGCCGGCGCTCTCTGTCCAGCGGCGCGTGCGTGCGCGCCCTCGCGCGGCGGCGGGCAAGCGCACGCGCGCGTCTCCGCCAGCAGCTCTCCTCCCGCCCCCCCCCCACCTCCCGTTCCCGGGCGGCGGGTCTGAAGCGGCGGCGCGATGAGCTGGCCGGCCGCCCCCGGCTCGGCGCTGTGAGGCGCTCGGGGCCGGGGTGCGCTGCGGCGCGGCGGGCGGCGGACGCTCCTGCTCGGCGGCGGCCATGCGCGCGGGCCCGGGCGGCGTCCCGGGGACCAGCGGCCTGAGGGCCCCGCCGCCGCCGCTGCTGCTGCTGCTGCTGGCGATGCTGCCCGCCGCCGCCCCGCGGTCCCCGGCCCTGGCCGCCGCTCCCGCGGGACCCAGCGTGAGCCTCTACCTGAGCGAGGACGAGGTGCGCCGGCTGCTCGGTGAGTGGCGCCGCTCCCGGGGCCTCGTGAGCCCGCGGTGCTGCCGCGGTTCCGCCCGCGCGCGCTCTCCTGCGCGTGTCACTCTAGGCCGCGGAGCTCCGGAGCCTCGGAGTCGGGGCTCGGGACACGGGTGGCCGCTCCTTAGCCTGCCGTGGGTGGCCCAGAGGCCACGCCGCTGCGCGCGTGCTTTCTGGTTAGCGAGTGGGGGCAAGGTGAGCCGGGTGCCCTGAGTTGTGTGGCATCCTGCACACCTTAGGGCCGATCGGACCCTTCAGCTTCGGGGGTTTGCCTGGGGTTTGTGGAGTTTGACCTGATGCTGCTGCCTTTCCAGGCCACTCGACTCCTCTGCAGACCCCGGAGCGAGAGGAGAACTTGGCTTTGGGTCCGTCGGTGGTGGTTCCGTTTACCTGTTTAACCCGGTTGTTTGGGGAGTTCATTTGAAAAATGATTCTGCCCTCCGCTTGGAACTCTACGCATTCGGAAAATCAGCCCTTGAAGGAAGGCCTGGCCATCCATCCAAAGGAAGTCTCTGATAATTGGGGATACCCAGTTTTTACCATCTTTGTGTATGAAGGCAGTCCCTTCACTTTTCCTCGGGGTGTTTCTGAGTGAAATGTTGGAACTTCAGAGTTCGCCTCCTAAACGTCCTAAACGTCCATTAAGTGTCACTTTTAGTGGGTGCGCATATACCCCCTCCCCGTGTGGCCTCAAGCTCACGGAGATCCATCCGCCTGTTAGAGGAGTTTCTTAAGGTCTGTTGAGAGAGCTCAGCCTCGGAATGAAATTGCTTTTAGCAGACTGTTTAGACATAGTTGTATGTGTGGGTTTGCACTCTTTAACCAAAGGAGAACTATGTTTTTGTAGCATCCTATGTTAACCTTCTCTGTAGTCTAGTTGAATTAGCTGGATTTAGTTTAGCAGAGTTGAAACTGCACGTAAGTGACTCCTGAAGCATGGGAGAAAGGCTTAGGAAAAAGAACGGTTTGCAAAGCATCTCCTAGGCACGCTTTTATAAAGTGTTGTTTTTGTTGTTGTTAGAAGAACTTACGTAATTGTGACTTCATTGACATGAATTTCCTTTCCTCCTGTCTCAGCCAGGATGGAAGCAGGGGGACAGAGATGGCCAGCAGCAGACATGGGCGGGTACATGCGCCTAATGTTGCATGTTAGAATCTGGCTGTTACATTGATTCATTTGTGTGTGTACCAGGATGTGTTCCGTGGAGGTCAGAGGACACCTTGAGGCTGTGGGCTGTCTCTTTCCACAGTAGGGGTCCTCGGGCTTGAACTCAGGTCATCTGACTGGACAAGTACCTTTACCTGCTTAGCTGTCTAGCTGGGGCCTGGTATGGATTTACACGTGTTACTGCTCAGTTTCTTGTTACCCAGTGGGGCAGGTGTTACGGGAGATGAGACATCAAGTATCTTGCTTAAGGTGACATGGTTTATTTCATATATTACATATAGAATATACCCACACAGGACAGTGCTAGCTGCAGACTAAGTTATGGAAAGGCATGTGCATGCAGAAGTTTGATTGTGGCATGCTGGAAAAGAGACCACTGCTCATTAGTGCTTGAAGTGATACCTTTGTAGCCAGGAACTGATTTTCTAAGGACAGTAGCTGAGTAGACACATGATGGACGAGCACCGGCACGTATGTCCAGCAGTGGGCCGAGTGTGGAATAGAGGGGGGAGCTTGCTTCCTTAACACTCCCATCCACCCTTTGGTATCTCAGTTCTGTACAAGCTGTGTTGTCCTCTCACAGTGTGGTCACTAGATAGTCATCCTGGTACACCATACTCTCCAGTTGTTTTTTTTTTTTTTTAATTTTTAAAATGATTTATTTTTAATTGATGGGCATTGGAGTATTTTGGTTTTTGTTTTTGTTTTTTGTTTTTTGTTTTTTTTTTTTTTTACCTGTATGAGGGTATAGGATCCCCAGGAACTGGAGTTACAAACAGTTGTGAGCTGCCATGTGGGTTCTGGGAATTGAACATGGGTCCTCTGGAAGAGCCGCCAGTGCTCTTAACCAGTGAGCCACCGCTCCAGTCTCTCCAGTACATTTTTAAACCACCAGTCAGTTGCCGCAGTGGACTGTGCCACCAGTCAGCCAGCATTGCTACCACAGTGTACAGATACATCGCCCTTTTCTGAGTTAGATATGAACTGGTAGACGCCCCTCCACCCTCACCCTCTTTGTTCTCGTTTTCCCCCAGAAAAATAGTGGGGTTTTAAACGTTTTTGTTTAGCCTGCTTTGTGTCTGTACATATATTCTCTCAGGTACCCCAAGAAGCACGTGAGTGCCTTTTGATACCCCCACCCCCTTCAGGCAGCACATTAAGACATCTGTTTGTTCCATTGGATTCTTCTCAGTGATGTCTTGATTTAGTGTCTTCCATCCCCTGCTTCGGGATAGACAGGAACACTTTGTACCTCTCTGTCCTCTCGTCCTCCTTTTTCTTTGTTTCCTTTTTCCCTTGCTGATTGTGTGTATCCTCAGTGGAACCCTAACGGGAAAGAGATGTTATTTGAGGTCCTTTATGTCTGAAAATTTTTATTTTACCCTCACACTTTGTTGATGGTCTCTGGCTGACTTTAGAATACTAGGTTGAACATGATTTTTGTTCTCAGTTTAGTTAGTGTCTTCTCTTGTAAGAATTTCACGGACAGAGTCCAAACCCATTGATAACTCCCTTTTCTCCCACCTCACAGTTTGTAGGATTTCAGAGTGTTTTTCTTTGGTATTCTGAAGTTTTATTAGTGAGCATGTGGTTTATTTTGTTAATTAGGTGGCAAAGCCTTCAGTTTTGGGGAGTATTTGTTCACTTTTTAAATAATATTCTGTACCTTATTATTATTATTTTTTTGTTTTTTGTTGTTTTGTGTTTTGTTTTCCTGAGATGGGTGTTGTGTGTCTGTTGATTCTCCTAGAGTTGAACTTCATGTTTCTTATTTTACCTTTATTGTTTGTATTGAAATCAGTGGACAGAGAGTTCTTCTCAATTTTGTTTTCCCAGCTTTCTTTTTTAAAACTCTTACTGACGTTGGTAATCTTTAGAATCCCTTTCCTCTATATTTTCCTGCATCTTGTGAATGTTATGTTACTGATGTTTGTAATGCTTAGAATCCCTTTCCTCTGTATTTTCCTGCATCTTGTGAATGTTTTATCTTTCTATTATTGCTGTTGTTGTTACTGCCAGAATTAGACGGAATTCTTCTGTTTGTGGTTATAGATGTCTGATCCTTAGCTGTGTGTAGTAAGATGCTGAGATTGGTAGAAGAGAGAGAACACCCATGTGTGCTGACAATCCTTGACGCCTGCTGGAGTGCAGGTGGACATTTTGCTGGAAGCTGGTCCCAAACTCCAGTACAGAATTTTGTATCTAATTAGGGCTCTGTTCAGTGTCTGTAAAGAAGCCTCAGGAAACTTCTTGCCTCTGGAATGTTGGGTGATAAATCCACCACCAGGCCTTGGGTTACCTGGTTGGGGAGGAATGGAAGTTATCACCCTGAGGCTGTATAGACTTTGACTACTGGTTACAATTCCCTGCCCTTGCGACTCAATTTCCCTAGACCTTGGGTCTCCTACTGAACCTGGGAACCCAGTGCTGTGAGGTTGCACCCTCCCTGTGAGGCCTGAGCTTCAGGGTGACCTTTGGTGACCTCCTAGGTACCTCTAGGGCTGAGCCTCTTCAGGGGTCATGGGGTCACTTTCCATCATGCAAAAGTTTGATAAAATAGATGATTTTTTTCCCCTATCCTAGCTTGATCATGCAGTTCCCTAACCATCTAAGGCTTTGGTCATTCTTAGCTGTGGAGTGGCAGCTAAGCTTGGACCTCATTGAAGAGGACACGTGGCAGTTGTTTTGTAAGGACAGTGGTGGTCAGTCGTGATGGACAGAGTGCTCCTGATATGTGGTAGAAGCTTCCCCATGTCAAATACATAGTCCTTGCAGGCATGTGCTGACACTTCCACCCAGTACACAAGCAGGCTGAAACAAGATTGCATAAACTTAGAAGCAACAGAAATGTATTTTTCACAGTTCTGGGTGCAGGGAGAGCGAACATCAAAGTGCTGATGGCTTGGTTTCTGGTCAGGGCCTGTTTTCTGGTTCATAGATATATCCGTTCTCACACAGTGGGAGGGCGAAATGAGCTCTGTGGTCTTCATTCTAAGGGTACCGATCCTTCTCGTGTCTTTAAGACCTAATCCTCCCCCAAAGCCCTGTTGCATATCTGCCCGTCGCGGGGATTGGAACTATAACATGCATTTTGAGGGAACACAAAGTTTTTTTGTTTTTTTTTTTTTTTTTTTTTTTACCTTAGCAGTGAGGAAACAGACTTGGGGGTGGGTCCTTGGTCTGTACGTGCTGCATGCTGTCCTGGTGGAAGTCCGCCTGTGTTCTTTCTCAACGGTGTCTGTTGTTCTGGCGTGTAATCAGGCCCTGCCTCGCCGCTCTCACTATCCTTAGCAGGTCACAGCACTGACTACTCCGTCCATGATTTAAGTATGAGGACCTTGATTCAGAGTGCAGCAGACACTGAGTAGAAGGCCAGGCCTTGACTCAGTTGTGCCTGAATCTGGATCCCTGCTGTTTCCTGCTGCCCTGGGGCAGCGGCAGTTAAGCCAGAACTCAAACAGTGGTTGGTCCTGGTTACTGTCAGTGTCCTAGGTCCACTAATGTCCTGTGCTCCACAACTGCTGGAGCAGTGCCAGGGATTTGGGACTAAGATGCCAGTGTGTGGGAAGGCCTGGTGTCAGCGATGGCTGTGAGGGAGCTGTGGTCCATGGCGGTGAAGACCGCCTCAAAGGGAAGGAACCAGTTAATCGCTTCTTCTGGTTGGCGGGCTTCTCCTTTCTAACTAAATTGTTTCTGGGGAAGCCTTGCTTGCTCACGTCTTACTTAAAGTCACTTCACACTAGTTTAGAAACTTGCTCCTCAGAGCAGTCTAGGGAAAGAAAATTGAAGTATAATATATAGTGGAGATAATGATTAAAAATGATTACATTCCTTTCCTTAAGGAAGGAGGTGGTGTGTGTGTGTGTGTGTGTGTGTGTGAACTAGGACTGTAACTCTGAGATATAGGTTACCTTGTAGATTATTGGAGTGGTCACTTTGATGGTGATTGATGGGGTAAGAGATGGGCAGGGTTATTTTTCACTATAGTTCATTCTTCTTTTGGAATGATGACTTTTGAGAGAGGCAAGAGAGGCTTGGAGAGTTTGGGACGGGATCCCAAGAAAGAAACATCTACATCTCATTTCCAGGTTGAGCAGCTGGACAGGCAGACGAGAGAGGCACTTAGGGCCTGACGGAGAGTGTAGCAGGGAGTGTGGGGGCAGACACTGTGCCACTCACAAGAGTGAGCCACGGAGAGGCAGAGAAGACAGCTGGGAGGTCGGTGGGTGGGGATTAGGGGTCGGAACTGTTTCTCTGGGAATGGAAAACTATTGGAGTAGTTAGGCAGCACTCCAGAGGCGGAGGCAGGGGGATCAGGACTTTCTGGCCTGCCTTGTATATGTGAGACTCTGACTTACCCCCTCCCCCAAATAAAATAACAAAACCCAGCTCCCCAAACAAACAGAGCAGAATTAGGAGAGTTCAGTCAGTAGTGGGTTGTGGAGAAGATAGTGTGTGGCTCCTTATCCATAGTTAAGACACCTGTCATGGTACATGGGTGGGGGAGTGGTGAAGAGATAGGATGGATTTATCAGGAACTAGCAATAATTGGGAGGTTTAGCAGAAGGAGACCTCAGGGTTAAAGAGAAGGTATTCTCTAGAGTCTACACTTTAAGATTTCTGTGTCTGAG
Organism: Micromys minutus; assembly: GCF_963924665.1. NCBI lineage: Eukaryota > Metazoa > Chordata > Mammalia > Rodentia > Muridae > Micromys > Micromys minutus. Next base: position 33,984,844 of record NC_137956.1, read on the forward strand.
CCAAAGGACCCTGTCTTTATGGGAAAGGCAGTTGAGGAAAAAAAAAAAAAATGATGAGCCAAGTATTCTTCCCTGCCAAGCTCCTCTCTTTCCCCCAGAAGCTTAGGCCAAATGCCTGGTTGGAGAAGTGTGGTGTCCTCTCTGCTGGTGGCACTTGTATAACCTGCTACAGGGTGGCTTTGGCAGGAGTGGGTTAGCATCCTGAAGTGAACCCTTAACCCTAGGCATTATATTGGGGTTGGTGGTATTGGCACAGCTTAATCTGAGCCCATGTGTTCTTCATTGGGAAATCGGGGTTGAGACATTGTGCAATTGTGGGTTTGAGTTTTTTTCCCCCTGCACATATGGGGGAAAATTCTGTCCAATTATGGCTAAACTTGTCCCATGTGAGTCACATCCTGAGTTAATGAGTGAGTTCTGGAGGTGCTGCCTCAGTGCTGCTTGGGTTTTAAGTGCACCCCAAGAGTAAGTGGACGGTGCACATTTTGTTTCTCAAACTCACAGAACTGAGAACCTCCCCAGCGTTGCTATACATCACTGTCCTTTTAGATCTTGCCAGCCTGAGAGATAAGAAAAACCTGTACTTGAGACCAAACTATTAAATTACTCTTTTTTTAAAAAATTATTTATTATATATAAGTACACTGTCGCTGTCTTCAGAGGCACCAGAAGAGGGAGGGCATCAGATCTCATTACAGATGATTGTGAGCCATCTTGTGGTTGCTGGGAGTTGAACTCAGGACCTCTGGAAGAGCAGCCAGTGCTCTTAACTGCTGAACCATCTCTCCAGCCTTTAAGTTACTCTTAAACTACAGCAAAAGTACACTTTTTTGTCTGTATTATCCTTGTTGATGTATGTGTGTTCTAATCTGGGTGTTACTAAACAACATTGTATAGGGCTTCCTAAAACATTACGTTCCAAAACAAATGTGTGTAAGGTTGAGTTGTATAGTAAACGCTTACTGAAGGGTTTATTTTGCTGTTCCCAGCAATGCTGAGTGGTTGTCATTTTTACATTTTAAGCTATAATAGAATGCACGCAGCTCTTAACTTGGGAGATACCCACAATCTAGAGAGAACAAACACATCTTATGCATACCAGGTATTTCACACCTGCTTTTCAGCAGCATCTGACATTGTTTACTTTTTAAATAGATAAAACCAAGATTCTGGAAAACCACACAATTTGCTGGAGGTCTCAGATGCATGTAGCTGTGAAGCTCTGAAGTGCATACTTTTGGCCTTGTTGCTGGGAAGGTCAGCAGTCTACTCGGCTCCCACTGAAATCACCTGGGAACTGCACCAACATCCAGATTCCTAGATATACCCTTATCCACTGGTGTAGAGATCTGAACTTCTGATCCTCCTGCCTTCTCCCAAGCCTGGAATTCCAAGTGTCTACAACTCCTGGTTCATGTGCTGGGGATCAAACCAGGGCTCCATGAATGCTGTAACCCCAGAGCCAGGTCCCTTATACTTGCCCTGAGGTGGAGCTCAGATGAGTCAGTCCTTTGACTTTCGAATGCGTCACACTGACTGCAAGATGCACAGCTTGTAAATTCGCAGCTGCCTTATAGTTAGAGTCCTTAGTTAACAGACCGCTTTCCCCCTTTACCTCAGATGAAGTGATGTACCCTGTTATCAAGAGGATACTGTAACAACATAACAAGCACAGCATTTAAAAAAGCCCAGCAGAAGAGTTGCTGGCCTGGGAAATGCCAGTGGTTTTCACCCTTCTAGTCAAAGTCTTAGATTTTCTGGGAGGCAGGGGTCTCCAAAGTAAGATTGCTACTTTGCTAGAAAGTTCTTAGGTTTGGGGCCTTACAGAGCTCCTGGTGAAGTTCATGAATATCTCTGAGTCTTTTAGTTTTTTGAGACAGGGTTTCTCTGTGTAGCTCTGGCTGTTCTGGAACTTGCTTTGTAGACCAGGCTGGCCGCTGCCTCCCAAGTGCTGGAATTAAAGGTGTGTGCCAGCACTGCCTGGCTGTTTTCTAATTTTTTCTTTACATGAATTAGAACAATTATTATGGGGTTGGAGAGATGGCTCAGCAGTTAAGAGCACTTGTTTCTGCAGAGGACTAAGATTTGACTCCTGGAAGCTACATGGTAGCTCATAACTAGTTCCAGGGGATCCAGTGCTCTCTTCTGACCTTGGGTACCAGACACACATGTGATGCTCAGATATACGTGTGAGCAACACACACACACACACACGCACACACGCACACACACATACATAATAAAATGGAATGTAAATAAAAACTTGTCTTTAAGAGTTGATTCTGGAGCTGGAGACATGGCTCTGAGGAGAAAATGTGTGTGGTACAAGCCTGGAATTCTCAGTTTGATCACCAGGACCCACCTGGGAGAAACGACTCACATGTGAGCTCTTTCCCATAGACAAACAATTGAGTACATGTATGTATGTAAAGTTCACTCTGCTGTAAACTTTTATGGGCTTTGACAAATGCATAATGTCCTCTATGTGCTGCGTCATACAGCATATAGAGAGTATATCAGGTATACAGAGTAGTTTTACTTCTCTTAAAAAAATAATCCCGGGAAGGGGCATTTGCATTTATAATAACAAACACCCATCTAATCAACCAAACAAAAAAGCCAAAAGAGCAGGGAAAGAAAATTCCCAGTGTCCATTTTTCTGAAGTCCTGCTGTTTCTCTAACCCAGTGCATTTTTTCTTAATCTCTTACATTGTAGTTCTCATTTCTAGAAATTAGACTTTATAGTCTTTTTTTTTAAACCATCTTTATTACTTATTCTTTCTTTTTGCTGACATGTTTTGCTACACGAAATTCTTAGTACTAACATCGAATCCTGTCGGTGAGTTTTAGTTGTTTTCTAGAGCTCTGTGTATTTTCTCCTTTAAAAAAAGTACATGCGTGTGTGTGCGTGTGTGTGTGTGTGCGTGTGTGTGTGTGTGTGTGTAGTATAAGTTTGTGTGTATATGTGTGTGTGTATAAATATGTTTGGATGGCAGATATTGTGAATATCTCTAGGTGCTGTTTGTGTGTTTGTGTGTAGTATAAGTTTGTGTGTATGTGTGTGTGTGTGTGTGTGTATAAATATATGTTTGGATGGCAGATACTGTGAATATCTCTAGGTGCTGTGTGTGTGTGTTAAGTTTTTTGAGACAGGATCCATCACTTGCCCTAGAAGTTGCTTATGAGGCTGAGCTGGGTGGCCGTCTTGTCCCCCCCCCCCACCTCCTCAGTGTTGGAATTACAAGTGTATGCCACTGCACCCTGTTTTTTGTCTGCTGGGGTCTAAGCTCAGGTTCTCATTTGTAGCAAGTATGTTACCAGCTGAGCTTCTTCTCAGCCTGTCCGCCTTTCTCTCTTTGCCTTCTTTTCTGCCCTTGCTCTTGTCTTAGACAGACACTTGTTCTGTAATCCAGGCTAGCCCTGTGCTTCATTTTTCCTGAGTGCTAGAATCGAAGGTGTGTACCAGGATGCCTGACTGCTGAACACTTATGAATTTCTCTAAATATTCTTGGATTTTGTTTTAGGATGAGTTAAGTTACTTGGAAACAGTTTGAGCCCTCTGGGTGTTACTTATAAGGCTTGTTGGATGGAACAAAAAGTAATCCGGCTCATTGTTCCTCAGCAGTGAGTTAAGACACTTCTGTACTTATCCCAGTGAACCGTGAAGCATGAACCTCCAGTCTGGCTGGTGGGAACGGATCCAAATTCTGAGTGTTGGGCACTGTTCACTTTTACTCTCTCTGCCCCTGACTGGCTTCCACATTTGCATGCCCCGTCATGACTCAGATGAGCACTGGACCTCAACACTCTGGATCTTGGATTTTTCACTTTGTTTAGCTTTCCTTTCTAGTAATCTGTGCAGCATACCTCTAGAATCTTTCTGGACTTAGTTCTTTTAAACGTATTTTTAATCTGTTGGTTTAGATGTCACTCTAGCTAGCACTGGCTTCTAAAAGTCACAGCAACCCTTTTGCCTTAGCCTCTTTATAGGTGTGTATCACAACCTAGTTTACCTTTGTTACCTCAGTTTCTTCCTTGAACCCCACGTCCCACATCCATCCATCCGTCCATCTTCTATCCACTCACCCATCTAGCTATGTACACGTTCATGCCACAGCGTCCATGTGGAGGTCAAAGGCCAGCTTGGAGGAGCCAGTTCTCTCTCTGTACTGAATTTTTGGTCATCAAGCTCAGTCACAGACTCGGGCGAGTGGACACCTGCTGAACCACCTCACTTGACTTCTGCGCCCTTCTCTGCACTGTAACTGTGGAGCTCACCTACTCGTGGTTTTTGTTCCAGGCACCACTATTGCCTCCTGATGGGTTCTTTATATGAAAGCATCCGTTGTGTTCAGTCTTGACCATTTCAGATGAGAGGATCAGTCAAGCTCCCAATACTCTAAATGCTTAGTGTTCATGTCTCCCCTAAGGTTAATTCCTTAATGATTTACTAAAGGAAAAAGTAGCCCTGCTTAAAGAAGCAGTGTGTAAGGTTTGGATCTGTTTGTGCGTGCACACGTGTGTGAGTATGGCAGGTAGCAATCGTAGGAGAGTATGGGAACTAGCATGTTTGCATGTTAATCGCACCCCCTCCTTCCACTTTGTGGTTCCGAATGTGTAATGGTGAATCTTGATGGTCAGCTGGAAAGGACACCTGGAAAGGGGGACCCTTAATGCAAGAATTGCTTCCATCAGCTTGGCCTGTGGTCATATTTGTGGGGCAATTTCTTGATTGGTTACTGATGTCGGAGGGCCTACCCCACAGTAGACTGTGTCACCTCTGGGCATGTGGGTCTGGGTTGTATAAGAAAGCTGTCTAAGCTGGGTGGTGGTGACACACACCTTTAGCCCAGTGCTCAGGAGGTGGAGTCAGGTGAACCTCTGAGTTCAAGGATAGCCTGGTCTACAGAGTGAATTCTAGGACAGTCAGGGCTACATAGAGAAACCTTGTCTCAAAAACAAACAAACAAACAAACAAAAGTTGTTTGAGCATGAGCTAGTGAGTAAGCCAGTACTGTAAGAGTTTCTCTGTTTCTCAGTGGGTTCTGCTTTAGTTCCTGTCTGGACTTCCTCACTGATGGGCTGTTACCTGCAGTCTTCTTCCCCGACTTGCTGTGTGTTATGGTGTTTATCAGGCCGACAGAAATGCAGGCTGTAACTAGTGATCAGAGAGTATCCCTTCCTGCGTATGTAGGTGGGTTGCTGTTGGCACAGGTGCTGTAGTGCACATGAATGCCGCCAGAGCCTCACAACAGCGTGTGCTAGTCACTGCTGGGGATTCTGTACCTTCGCATTAACAACAAATATCCTAAACATTTCGGGTTGGGCTCTGCTGAGGAAGGTAGAATGGCTCATCTGTCTGGTTCCGAGGAAGGTCTGGGAGTAAGCCGCAGGACACAGGGAAAGGAACCTATTAGTCATCCCCAGGAAGAGCCTGATAGCTGGGGATACCTGTAGCCCCTGAGCCCCTTCCTCACTTTTAACTGTATGAGGAAATGCTACTCCTGGCCTAAGACAATAGGCCACTTAAGCACAACCCACTGGAGTGACTTACTTGCCACTACTCTAACAGACCAGGCCTCAAGTTACTGAGTCATTTAGATATTTGGTTGGTTGCCTTGAGTTAACAGTCGTCTTTTAAAAGTGTAACATGACTTTATTTTAGGAGCATGGGGTATTATTTTTGGTGAAGAAAACAGATAAAGAACCCGAGCTTGTGGAACTGACTTTTGACCGAGAGCTATGTGATTTGTCTTTGGAAAAAAAATTCATAGAGCTTTGGAACTGAATTCCTGAGATAGCACCCTGCTGCCTGTTGCTGGCAGGGAGAAGCAATGCTTGTGAGTTCTTTGTGTTTTATGATAATAGCCTAGATTATCACCAGGCAAGTCTGAGTCAGTCCAGCCTCTGAGGTAAAGTGTGTTCAGCGGTGGAGGTGAAAGGACTTGGGCAGTACTGGCATGAAGCCCTGGGGAAGTTTCCGCTTCTGTGGCTGTGTCCGTGGTGCAGGTATAAATTGGTCATATCATCTTCTTCTAGGCCAGGGAACACGCCAAACTATTGTCTAGAGCCTCTGTCTTGCCAAGCGCTGGGGATTATGGCTCTATGGCAGGGAGGTCGTGTTTATGTTTTAGTGCTGGAGCTTCTGTGTCCTTGAAAAGGATTTGGGAAGTACCTTTTACACTCTTGGCTATTGCACATTCATACGTAATCACATTTTTTAGGGAAATTCTTTTAGGCATTTCTCCTTGACCTGTATTTTCTTTGGGAGTGGAATGTTTTGTTGTTTTAATTTTAAAGACTTAACCATTTGCTACAGTGTTTGCTGATGGGGGAAGGTGATGTTGCATCTACTTGCAAATGACTTAACTCTTCCCCCATGTCTGCTCAACTCCTTCACTCTTCCCCCATGTCTGTACAACTCCTTCACTCTTCCCCCATGTCTGCTCAACTCCTTCACTCTTCCCCCATGTCTGCTCAACTCCTTCACTCTTCCCCCATGTCTGCTCAACTCCTTCACTCTTCCCCCATGTCTGCTCAACTCCTTCACTCTTCCCCCATGTCTGCTCAACTCCTTCACTCTTCCCCCATGTCTGTACAACTCCTTCACTCTTCCCCCATGTCTGTACAACTCTTTCCAGAGCACTAGCAGAGACAAACCTGAACACAGCTCTTGTGATGTCTGGCTTGAGCTTCTGTGATCAAGTGTCACACACTTAGAATGGGTTTGAGAAGACAGGTCTTGGTCTGAAGGAGGGAGCCTAAAATAAGAGGTGCAAAGTGGGAGATAGAGAGACCTTTTGTTGATTGCAGCTGTCCTTTTAAGCTTCCCATGCTCGCCTTGTTTTTCTTACTGGAATATTCACAGTTACCTCAGCTCTGCCAAGGTATTTAAGAGAGAGAGAGACACATGAAGCAAGCACTGTGTGGTGGAGTAGTACATGAGAGTTCCCAGTTGGAATGACTCCTGAGTAGCCACAAAGGCTCGAAGCCGCCCTCTTTAGTGGGGAAAGTGCACCTTTCCTGCCATCAAACGTCAGCAGCTCGCTGCTGTGGGCACCCACATGTCTGCTGGAACTGGACTCAGAAGCTCTGCAAAGGCAGCCATTGCTCCAGCCCCGGCAGTTTCTGCTGTGTATAGTTCAGTGTTGGCTTCTCAATAAATTGTTTGGGTGTGCACTGGGCATAACTAGATTTACTAGAGTTTGATGAGCAAACTTACTTATTTTCAGTTTATTATTTTACATACATTAGAAACATTGGAAGCAAGAGCTTTTTATTTCCATTTTGTATCAGTTAGTGTATTTAATGGTTTAAAATACATTGATTACTTTTTTCTGATTAGATCTAAAAGATTGTCTTGACTTGAAATGTTTTTAAAGTTTTGATTGATATGTGGGAGTTACGGGTGTATCATAGAATACTTACGTTTTAGTTGACATTTGGAAACTATTGCTGATCTCATAAAGTTATAGAATTTTTAGTGGAGGCGGGATTAGCATCATCTGGTCTACCTCTTTTGTCTTATAGTTGAGAAAGTTGACCTATGGAAGATGGCTCAGGAACTGAGTGCCAAAGTACACTCACCTACTTAGTTTCAGAGCCAGGAAGAAAGGTCTGCACAGTGAAAGCTGCTTTAGTTCAGTCTCGACAATGTTACTTCTGTTTTCTTATTTTAACTGATGTCTGACAGTTTTTAAAATAGCTTTTATGTAATGAATACACTGTAGCTGTCTTCAGACACACCAGAAGAGGGCATCAGATCCCATTACAGATGGTTGTGAACCACCATGTGGTTGCTGGGAATTGAACTCAGGACCTCTGGAAGAGCAGTCAGTGCTCTTAACTGCTGAGCCACCTCTCTAGCCCCCAAATAATTTTTCTTGAAACCTGTCTTTGACGTAGCTAATTTTTATCAACAGTCAGCTCTTTGCATCTGCCACTAAATGCTGCCAGCATACCAGGAAGAGCAGACTGTCTGCCCTGCGAGCAGCTCTCAGAATTGCGTTCTGTCAAGTGTGCAGGTGGCACTCTTTATAAAGGGAGGTTCTTCAGTGACTTGCAACTCACCAATAGGTGACAACATTAGGATCTGTAGTTAACTTTCAAAGTCACTTGGAAAAATTTTAATTAGCAGATTATTAATTTGGGACTTAAAAACTGTTTAGCAAAAAACTTACCTTTCTTGATAGGGCCGGGAGAATTTTGCAGAGTAGTAAGTTTTGCAGCATAAGATATGGGCTGTTTAAAATCAAATCATGAACAAAAGTTATCCTTTCTTAGGAGAGTAACATCCCTACTTTGGTTTAAGTGGCAGTAAGAAACTGAAGTCAGGTTGATGAAGTTGAGCAGGTGAAGTGCTTATCCTAAGTTAGAATGGTGATATTCTGTGCCTTCTTATGACAACTGCTACTTAGTCAGTCCATGGCCTGGGCCTTTGCCTTATCTACCTCCACAGAGCCCTTACTGCTCTCTGCCTCTTCTCTGTTCCCTGGTTTGTTCCCTCCTCTCTTGGCCACCCCCTTATATGGTAGCATTTCAGCACTTGAGTCTCCATAGTACTGCTTCTTTCAAAAGTCAGTCAGTCAGTCTGTCTGTCTATCTTATCATCCATCTATCAGTCATCTATCTAAATCTATCATTCATATATCTTTTATCTATATCATCCATCTATATTTGTCTATTATCTATCATACATCTATGTCTGTCTGTCTGTCTCTCTGTCTGCCTACCTACCTACCTACCTATCAATCATCCATCCATGTCATTCATCTACCTACCTACCTACCTACCTATATACCTACCTACCTATCTATCGTGTGTGTGTGTGTGTGTGTGTGTGTGTGTGTGTGTGTGTGTGTGCTATGCAAACAAAAATGTTTGAGGACAACTTGCAGGAATTGGTTTTCTCCACTATTTGTTGTCTGGGGATCAAGCTCAGGTCATCTTTGGTGGCAGACACATTTACCTGCTGAATATCTCACTGACCCTGTTGTGTATCTTTACATAAGTGGGTTCACATACTGTATGATGGTTTTTTTCTGACTACTGTCATGTAGCATAACGCTGTGGAGGTTCCCATGTATCTTTTTATTCTGTTTTTATACCACAATTTACTTTTTATCTGTTCAGGGACATTTGTGTTATTTACACATTTTGGCTGTGATGGATAGGGTGCTGAGAATATGCAGTGCCCAGTTGGAAACGTGTTCAAGTAAGATACATACTTAGAATAGAATCAGGATCATCGGGTAACACTGTTAACTTTTTAAGGCCTGGCTAGGGGTATTTTCAGTGGCTGACTGTTTTGTATTCTTACCAAGACTGCAGGGGTCCTGTTTCTCTGTGCTTTGCCAACTCTTGCTGTTTTTTGCTTTTTTGGTTATGGTTATTTTAGGCAGTATGAAATACCTCATTTTTGTTTTGACTCTGTTTTCCTGGTATTGAACATGTAGTTGTTTATATGTCTTCTCTGTAGAAATGGGTGTTTAAATCTGTTGTCCATTTTTAGATTGGACTGGTGGTATTTGCTGAATTGTAAAAGTTGTTTATATATTCAGAATTCACATGCTGGAACTCAGAGATCCGCCTGCTTCTGCCTCTGCCTCCCTAGTACCGGGACTAAGGGTGAGAGTTACCACCGCCTGGCTTTATATTCCTTTTTCATCTGTTGCTTGTACTTTTGCTATCCCATTGTAAGAACTCGCTACCAAGGTTATAAGGATATATTTTTAATATTTTTCCTAGAGTTTTAAGTTTTATGTTTAGGTCATCTATTTTACACTAATCTTTGTGCTGTGAGGTAGGGATCCAGTTTCATTCTTCTTCAAGAATATCCAGTTGTCCTGCCATTGTTGACAATGAATAGCTTTTCTCTGGCAAATGATTTTGGTACCCTTATCAAAACTTGAGTCTTCAATTTTTTGAGGGGGTGGGATGGGAGGCAGTTTTTTCCCATCTGCAAGCAATTGATCTATTATTTATTTATTTATTAACAACTTTATTTTAAAAAACAAAGATAAATGTTTCTCTGTGTAGTCTTGGCTATCCTGGAATTCCTCTGTCCACTAGAGCTGGGCTTAAAGACTTTAATCCCAGACTAGAGTTTTATGCTAGCTTCCACTGCCCACTACCTGGGACATCTTCAGAATTTTATAACTTTATTTCTGGCTTCAGTTTTGTTCAGTTAGTTTACTTGGCTGCCATTATGTTAGAACCATACTGTACTGACTGGTTTTGTGTTAACTTGACACAGGCTGGAGTTATCACCGAGAAAGGAGCCTCAGCTGAGGAAATGCCTCCATGAGATTCTGCTGTAAGGCATTTTCTCAACTAGTGATCAAGGGAGGAGGGTCCAGCCCATTGTGGGTGATGTCATCCCTGAGCTGGTAGACCTGGGTTCTATAAGAAAGCAGGCTGAACAAGCCAGGGGAAGCAAGCCAGTAAGTAACATCCCTCCATGACCTCTGCATCAGCTCCTGCTTCCTGACCTGCTTGAGTTCCAGTCCTGACTTCCTTTGGTGATGAACAGTGATATGGAAGTGTAAGATGAATAAACCCTTTCCTCCCCAACTTGCTTCTTGGTCATGATGTTTGTGCAGGAATAAAACCCTGACTAAGACACATACTTTTTTTTTTTTTAAACTTTCTGAGATTATAATCATATCATTTCTCCCTTTCACTCAACCATCCCATATATCCCAACATAAATGCAGCCTGCTCACCCTTACTTATATGTATGTTTCCAGGCCTCGTGAGCTTTCCCTCGTCCACTTTAGATGTCTGCTGTTGTTCTTGTTCAGCTCGGATTTAAATAGTTGTGTTGGTGAGACTTTATGACTGTTGCTTATGACTTTCTCACAGCAAACTTTCAGTTCCTCTGACTTTTAGCATCTTTTCTTCTCCTCTACCACAATGATCCGTGAGCTGTAGTTACAGCAGTTATATTGTAGATGAAACTCTTGGGATTGGGCTCTGTAACTCTGCATTTTGCTTGGTTGTGGTTTTCTGTAATGGTCTTTTTCCATTGTAAACAGGGAAGTTTCCTTGATGAGGGGTGAGGACTTATTTGTGGGTGTGGGACAAATATTTAGAATGTGGTTAGGGATTATGCTGGTTTAGTAAAGTAGAAGTTGTAGGTTCTCCTCCAAGATGCATGACTTTACGAGCTGTGGGCAGTTGGCTAGGTTTCCAGGACAGGAATGGTTCCCCCTTGTTGAGCAGGTCTTAAGTCCAGTTAGAGAGTATAGGTTACCACAGAGGTATGTGCACCACTTCTGCACTGTCTTGATTTACATAGCTTTGTAGTGAATTTTGAAACTGTGAACAGCGAATCTTCTTTTATATGCTTTAAGAAGATTATTTTGGCTATTCGGAGCAACTTTGCAATTTCATATCCATTTGGGGATCTACTTTTTATTTCTGCATAAAAGGCAGGTGGAGTTTTGGTAGAGATCGCACTGACATGGTACATTTGGGCTAAATTGCCATTTGACTAACCCTGCTGTCTTCCCATCTGCAAACATGCGGTGTTGTTCTGTTTACTTAGTTGTTTCAATAACTTTGTATTTTTTAACTTAATTTTTCATTTTTTGTTATATTGCTTCTTAAGTATTTTATCCTTTGGGATGCAGCTATGAATGGAATTAGTTTCTTAATTTCCTTTTGGAATTGTTCTTTGAGGAACTGGCTCTTCTACGTTCTGTTTTTCCATCTATTGCTTTGCCCAAGGATGCTGACTCAGAACCCTTTTCTCTTTTGTTGTATGATCTTTACTGTATATATGGCCTTATGTCCAAAAGACTCCAAAAAGTGATTCCCAAAGACTTTATTCTCTAAATCAAAATTTATTTACCTCCCTCTATCCCCCAAAATATTAGAACCTATTCTGATTTTCTTTCAGCTGTTCCTCTGGTTTCCCGGAATCTTTTCTAAAGGAGTAACTAATCCTTACACTCATCCTTTTCTCGTCCTGACCAGCACTGAGCCTTCCTCCCTTCCCCTTTCTTGGTCCCTGATTTTCTAACATTCCTCTGCTTTGGCTTGCTGTGAGGCTGGCTCACTGATGCATTGTGGAATGTGTTCTTTTCTTCATTGCCACTCCTCAGTGTCCATTTAACCTGGGTGATGCTTGCCCCACCATTCCCCTTTATCGTAACCTCTGTCAGCCCCTGTCCCTGAGCTCAGTGTGCATGTGATCACTGTGGTTACAGTAGAAGCATTGATAATTGGTAATGGTTGGGCAGGGCAGGCTTTACTGTCTTCGCTTGCCTGGTTTCCACTTTGAGTAAAATAAAAAGGAGATTAAACCCAGAAATATAAAACATGATACTCCTTGTAAATTTATTATTTGTCAAAAAAAACAAAACCAAGATAAAATTGTTTAAAAAATTTTATTTCATGGATGGCAATGCAAAACATAGTCTTTATTGACCACTTGGAAAATATATGTTCATATTATTAAAGAAGAAGAAAAATATTAAACATTCATTATCAACTTTTGGTAAACAATCTTCCTAGCTTATGTTTACATACTTGGTTTTCTTGTAAAAGATGAAGCAGACAGATTATACTTTGTAACCCACACGTGTTTCCTGTTTCTGGGCCTTATTCTCATCCACTGCAGACCATTTTGGCCTGGACATCTTCTGCCTTAAAAAGTTGGTTTTCAACTTCCTTACAGCTGATAACTTTTAAATAAAAACTATTGTTATTTATATATATGGGAGGGATGTGGCACATGTGTGGAGATCAGAGGACAACCTTTAGGGGTTTCTTCTCCCACTGTGAGATCTGAGCATTGGATTTAGCTGACCAGTGCTTGTCTACCAAATCCCTCTACCTACAAGGCTATGTTATTAGTCTAGCATTTTGTTTTTGTTTGAGAATACTGTTTTATGTAGTCCAGTCAAACTAAAGCCGCAATAAGTAACTGAGATGCCTTGAACTCCTGCTGCCCATTACTAGTGTTTACCAACCTTATAAAGCTATCAGGTGGGTGACAGTTTCTGTAGTGTATCTGTCATCTTGATGTGTGCCTTACTTATGACTGTACTAATTATGGATGTGCGTGCCTTCTGTTCTCTGTATACTAATTTCACACCCCAGTTGACATTCTTTATATCTCTATGTTTAGAAATGCTTTACGTTAAAAAAGATTTATTTATTTTGATGGATGTGTTTAATTGTCTGCATGTGTATGCGCTTCATGTGAGTGTGATGCCTATGGAGTCCAGATGAGGGCACCACATCACCTTGAACAGTAGTTACACAGTTGTGGGTGCAGGGAATCAAACCTGGATCCTCTGCAAGAGCAACCAGTGGACTTAACCACCGAGCCATCTCTCCAGCCCCAGAAACACTTGGTTTTGATTTAATCAGTAAATAGTAACAGTTATTTTTATCACCATAAGTCTCTCCTTGGTATAAAGGGTTCTTGTCTCCTGTTAAAAACAAAAATTTTATATTTTCTCAGTATGATTTAGAGTAGCTTACTGGGGTATAAATATGTAGTTGGCTGTTTTCTGAGGCCTTCAAGAATATGCTTTTTTTTTTTTTTTTTTTTGCATATAGGATCAGAATTGTCTGGAAATGAACTCTCTTGCTGGCCTTGTCTTTCCTGAAAAACTCATACTTTGTTTCAGCATCCTTGAGTTTTCCATGCCAGTCTCCACAGCTAGTGAACATAGTTAGTCTCCACAGCTAGTGAACATAGTTAGTCTCCACAGCTAGTGAACATAGTTAGTCTCCACAGCTAGTAAACAGGGTCAGTCTCCATAGCTAGAGAACATAGTCAGTCTCCACAGCTAGTGAGCACGGTCAGTCTCCACAGCTAGTGAACATGGCCAGTCTGAAATGTGTCTTCACTTTAATCCTCTGTTAGTGCTGTAGATGGAGATTCTTCCTAAACTTTGGTCTTTTGTTTTTTTTTTTTTTTTTTTTTTTTTAACCAGATTTTGCCTTTTGCTATATCTTGGTATTTTAAGGGATGGTGGAGGAAGGGCTTTTAGCTAAAAATGATTTGTCATTACTAGTGTCAACTTTAATATACCAAAGATAACATCTTCACAGTAATTTCTTAATTGAAAAAAATTAGGGTGGGTGAGCATGTACAGCCTTTTTTCTAGCTCTTATAAACCTTAATGGACTTTTAATAGAAAGTATCTGTTTTTGTGAGGAGATATATGACCAAGGCAACTTAGAAAGAAAGCACTTAATTGAGGGCTTGCTTACAGTTTTAGAGGGTGAGTCCATGACCATCACGACAGAGAGCAAGACAGCAAGCAAGCAGGCGTGGCATTGGAGCAGTAGCTGAGAGCTTACTTCTCATCCACATCCGCAAGGCCCATGAGAACTAATTGGAGTGCCGTGGGCTTTTCAATCCTCAAAGCCAGTGACATACCTCCAAATCCCTACTAAACAGTTCCACCAACTGTGGACCAAACATTCAAATATATGAGCCAATAAGGGACATTCTCATTTAAACTATCATAGAAAGTAATTGAATTTGGTTTTAGTGACTTTCAAAATGCCATATACATATTTAAATGTTTTTGAAAAAACTTTTAATTTTTTTCTACTTATACTTCATAGAAAATGTAAATTTATTATAATTATTTTTTTATTTATTCACTTTATGTAGGTGAGTACACTGTTGTTATCTTCAGACACCCCAGAAGAGGGCACCAGATCCCATTACAGATGGTTGTGAGCCACCATGTGGTTGCTGGGACTTGAACTCAGGACCTCCGGAAGAGCAGTCAGTGCTCTTAACCACTGAGCCATCTCTCCAGCCCCATAACTTTTTCTTTTTTTAAGATAAAGTCTTAGTGTATTGTTCTGGATGGCCTGGCCTGGGACTCACTATGCAGGATTTACCTGCCTCTGCCTTCTAAGTGCTGGGGTTCAAGGCATGTACCACCATGTCCACCCTTTATAGAAAACTTGAGAAAGAAAATACAGAGTATATAAAAATCACTCATAATCCACTACTCACTTCTGTCTTGGTTATGGTTTTATTGTTGAAAAGAGATCACCATGACCAAGGCAACTCATAAAGAAAAATATTTAACTGGGGCTGGCTTACAGTTTCAGAGGTTCAGTGCATTATCGTCATGGTGGGAAGCACGGCAGTGTCAAGCAGATGTGGTGCTGGAGAAGGAGCCAAGAGTTCTCCATCTTGATCTGCAGGCAGCAGAAGAGCAGAGCTTGAATATATATATTACCTCATAGCTCACCCCCACAGTGACACACTTCCTCTAACAAGGCAAGGCCACATCTTGTCCAATAAGGCCACACCTCCTAATTGTGCCATTCCTCATGGACCAAGCATTCACAAGTCAAAACACCTATTCAAACCACCATAACTACTTAGTATATTCTGGTATTCACTTTCTTTTAAAAAATGGAACATCCATGTCTGACATTAATTTCTTGGATATTTATTGAACACTTTTAGGTGTCAGGCAGTTTTTAAAATTTGCTGCATATAGTTAACATCTTGCCTGTTTTCACTTAGTGTTAAGGTCCGGACAAAACTGGCTCACCACACTGTATTTGTAGAAGCCCCCCCCCATCACGGTGTCATAGCCCTTTCCAGGGTTTTGTAGTTCAATCCTTCCTTTCTTCTCCCTCCTTCTCCCTCCTTCCCTCCCTCCATCCCTCCCTCCCTCCATCTCTCCCTCTCTCCTGTCCTTTCTTTTTTTTCTCTTTCTTTTGTCATCAGAGTTATTTTTGTGTTGCTGGGACCAAAAACCTGATGGAAGCAAGCTGAGGAAGGGAAGACTTGTTTTGGCTTTCCATTGCAGAGGGTCCAGTCTGTCAGGACAGCAGGAGTGCAGGCAGCAGCTTGTTCACATGACAACAGACAGGAAGCAGAAAAGGCAGGCTGCAGCCAGTGCAGACACCACCTTCAGAGGCCTGCTCTAAGTGACCTACTTCTGACAGGCAGGGCCTGCTCTCTGAAAGCTTCCTGCACAGTCTTCAAAATGGAGGCACAAACTGGGGGCCGGGCATTTCAGCATGAGCTTCTGGCAACAGCAGATTCAGTACATGACAGATGTCTAGTGTATTGCACAAATGAACGAGGACTGTTTGGATCCAAAAGCTGCACTCCCTGGAGTATTGCCTTTAGCTGCTCTTTACAGAGAAAGAAAGGTGTAGAATCATATTTTCTTACAGATGTGACTGTTTGAGAAAGGGCGTTTTGGAACTCACTCTGTAGACCTGACTGGCCACAAACTCAGAGACCCACCTGCCTCTCTTCCTCCCGAGTGTTGGAATTAAAGGCATATACCTACCACCACTGCCTAGCATGACTGTTGTTTATTAAGCACTGCTGTCTTGCTAGGAATTTATATTACTTATAAGTTTAGAGTCACAAATTGCTGCCACTCCCTGCCCAGCATTCAGAGTTATATTTAAAGAACATAAGCATTTCTGTTATAATATCAAATCCACTCCTAAGAAAACTTTCAAGAGTGCTTATTCACTAAAAATAACAGGATTATGGTGAAAAGAAGGTTCAAGGCAGACCATTCAAGACTTCTACTATTTCAGACCAGAGAACGCTAACAATAGCATAATTGGTACCTTGTGAGGTATGGTGGGTCGCCTAGTCAAACCACTGATTGTGGCTGAGGCTCCTTGAGAGCAGAGTAAAGCTATTAAAGTGTAAGACGATGGAAATTGCAGGCCTTGTGGTTGTGAGCCATGGGGTTGCCCTAAGAGTGGTTCGGGGGAGTTCAGCCTGCTCTGCCAGGAAGTATGCACAGGCCAGACTGTGCTACTCTGGGGATAGAGCCCCTGTGCATGTGCTCACCTTTAATATTCTTGAATTGGAGCTGAAAGGGCTTGTGCATACACGCCTGTCTCGAGGCTGGGGAGGTGGCTCAGTTGTTAAGAGCACGGACAACTCTTGGAGAGGACCCAGGTTCAGTTCTCAGCACCCACTCATGAGGCTCACAACTGCCTGTAACTCTAGCTCCAGGGGATCCAGTGCCCTCTTCTGGATTCTGCAAGCACTTGCACTCACACGTACCCACACCCTAAGAAAATAAATTCTTTATATATATGGCTTTGTGACCTAGACTCAAATCAAGATATTGAACATTGCCATCATCGAAAGAAGTCCCCTGTACTCCCATTTCCCATCCTTTCTAGATGGGCACAGTCCAGAGTTTTATCACAATAAATTAGTTCTGTACGCTCTAGAGGTTTCATCTAAATAAAGTCAAATAGTTTGATATTCTCAGTGTGTTAAGTTTCTTTCACTCTGAGAAGTCTGTCCTTGTTACAAAGTCTGGTTTTGATTGTAGAGGGGTATTCCATTGTTGAATGTAAACAATTGGTCTCAAGTTAGGTGTCTGCTGAGAAACATTTGCTTTGTTTCCACTTCTGCTTATTAGTGGGAAAAGGCCTGTGAACATCTGCACAAGTGTTTTGTGGATACAGTGTTTTCATTTCCTTTGCAGAATTACCTCAAGTGGAATTGCTGGCCACAGAGTAGGTGTGTGTTTAATTTATAAGCAACTGTTAGCTTTTCAAAGCAGTTGAGAGGTTTTTCACCCTGGCAGGGATGTTCTGAGCTGACTTGCCAGCATCAATTGTACTTATTCTCTTGGGTGCTAGTGGTTTTCATTATACTTCTAACCTTTGTTTTTCTGGAGATTAATGATGTGTTTTAGCACCTCTTCACATTTTCATGGCCCCGTGTGTATCTTACTACGAAGCGCACCAATCTCCCTTCTACTCATAGAATGTGGTTGAGAGCAAAGTTTACTTAGGTCTTAAGAAGAGGCCTGGGCCTCTTCAAGCCCATTCCTTGTGGTTTGTCTGCACAGCCCTATCTAAAACATACAGTATCTTGGAAGAGGGTTAACCAGCATTTAAAGGGGAAGCTAGTCTTTCCCCATAAGTTTTCTCCTAAAAGCACTTGTCTAGCACAGATTTTCCACTACCTGATTTTCAGAGTGTTTAACAGTTTCAAGGCCTTCTACAGCTATGTCTTATTATCATAATAAGTGTGAAACTGAGTGGGAGTAGGGACATCCTTACCTTGTTACTGATTTTAGAAATACAGAATGTAAAAATTCACTATTGAGCATGCTAGCCATATGGCTTTGTAAATGCTCTTTATTAGACTGAGAAAGTATCTGTCCATTTATTACTCTGTTTTTATCAGTATAGATTTTCAATCTGTATGCTGTCAGTGTTTTGTTTTGACACAGGGTCTCATGTTGCCCAGGTTGGCCTCAAACTTGCTAAATGGCGAGGATAACTTTGAACGCCTGACTTTGTAGCACTTCCCTGTGCTAGAATTACTGGTGCGAGTCACCACACCCACCTTTATTGTTGTTTCTTTTCTACTAACGTGGTGAATTACTGACATTTTAGAGGTTACTTGGCTGTATTGTGCTTCCCTTTCTTCATGCTCTTCATGTTTTATCATTGTTCATGAGTAAACCCTGTGGGTGTGAGGGGCTGTTAGTCTCAGGCTGTGGCTCTTGGCTTTTGCTTTCTGTATATGAAGCTTTGCTTGTTACAGTGCTGTATCTTTTGTGTATAGAGGATCTCAGTTGTGCGTTTTATTAACTACTGAGTCGTTTCACCTTGAGTTAAAATTGTGTCGTCATTCTGCCTCATGTGTTTTTCCTCTTTTGTTATTTGACATATTTCTGAACTTTGTTTTCACCCTGTCTTTATCAATCTCTCTAGACTAGCATATCTCAGGCTGGAGTGAATTTTTATAAAACGTTTATTATCTTTATGTGTATAGGTGTTTTGCCTGCATGTGTATCTGTGCACCTCATGTGTGCAGTGCCCACAGAGGCCAGATGAGGGCCTTTAGTCTCTGGGACTGTAATGGATTGCTGTGAAGTGCCTTGTGGGTGCTGGGAATCCACATAGATCCTTGACAGAGAAATCAGTACTCTTAACTGCCGAGCCAGTTCTCCAGCCCCTTAAGTGAGTTTAAACTGTATTATTGGGATTATTGATGTTTTCTTTGAATTCATTTTCTATCCAATCTCTCCATCTTCCTGTCTCCTCTACATCTTTCTCTAACCCCACCAGCCCCCGCCTTATGTTCCTTAGCATTTTCTGTCTTCAGCAGACAGAGCCTTCTGCATAGGCTTCCCCTTGGTGTACCTGGCACTTCGTGCAGGATGCATAAAACATGCTACTCAGATCTCATGTTTGACTTAAACATATTATCAGATCTGGGTCAGAAATGAGGAAGGAGCTTTGACAGATGAGCTGTGTGTGGCAGAGCTGTTGGTTTCTCTGTGTGCTGAGGGATCTGAGGTATCCAGATGACCTCCTTCATGCCACCGTTCAGGTACAGACCTGCAGTGCATGCTCAGTAAATGTGCCATTTAAGTTTCAGTTTGTCCTGTGTGAGCATTAGGGACATCTGGACTACACTAACAGTAAATAAGTCTAAGGGAAGTTTCTCGGCCACTGTTCAGTTCTTTGGCTCTTTGCCTGACTCTAACACTTGCTGATGGTTCCTCCCTCTCCCTTTTGTCTACAGTGCTCAGGGCTCAAGGTCACTGACTTGGTAGCACCAGTAATTAATTAGCATTGATAGTACTGTTCTTTTCTTTTTTCTTTTCTTTCTTTGTTATTACCTTACATCTTTTTCACAGTAGTTTGATTTTTCCACTGAAGGTAGTTAGTGGTTAAGGGTTTTCTTTAGGGCCTGGAGAGCTGGCTTTGCAGTTAAGAGCGCAGACCCATATGTAGCTCACACACAGCCTTCTTTCTGTAACTTCAGTGCAGGTAGTCTCCCTCCTTTTTGAATCAAAGTGTGGGCCAGCATTGGAGTAGGAGTGAGGTTTCTCTTTTGGTGCTTTTTAGAGAGGCACCAAATCCAGAAGACAGAGTGGCTCCAGGTGGTCCTGCAGCTGCCTCAGAAGGAGATCTAGATTTTGAGTGCCAGTTTCTCTGTGGGCTGTGAAGTGTAGCCTCCTGCTTCACAAGGCAGCTCACATGCCAGCTGTCCACAGAGCACACTTGTGCACCAGTGCATTCTCTCTGCCCTCTACAAGGACTTGTGACATGGAAGGCAATTACTTTGAAGACGTTTGGATGGTTAACTGTTTTTCCATTTTTTTTTCTAGGTCTCGATGCAGAACTTTACTATGTGAGAAATGACCTCATCAGTCACTATGCTCTGTCCTTTAACCTGCTAGTGCCCAGTGAGACAAACTTCCTGCACTTCACTTGGCATGCAAAGTCCAAGGTAAGAGCTACTGCCAGACAGGGCCACCCAGTCTTCAGAGACAAAGGCTGTCCCTGAGGATGGGCCTTCCAGTCCACAGAAGGGCATTGGGTGTTTTCATGTTTATATCTGACAGATAGTCCTGAGCCTGCTCTTAGGTGGATGATCAGTGTATCTCACAGGGCTGGGTCAGGGCTGGGTCCTTTGAGGCTTTTCCAGGGGGATCTGGATCCAGGGAAAGGAGAGTTGGGTCTGATGATGACCCTGCTGTTACAGAGAAGCTGTTTATGGCTGGAGAATGGGTGTGAGTGGCTGGGGAGAAGCATTGCTGAGCAGGATCTTCCAGACATACTTGGTGACTTGAACATAATTTTCCCATTCACAGAAGCAAGGTACAGCACACACAGCTTCCCACATGCACCCTTCTGAGCCCTAGTAACCATAGACACTGAAGCCAGGGCTTATCTACTTCCTGCTGTGTGTTTATTGGTGAATTCTTCACCTCTGACTGCCAAGGAACCTTACACCCACATTTCCCAGGTTTGCCAGATGATACCATTTGCAACATTTGCTCTCCTCCCTGCCTTTGAACCCTCGAGCTGTTTAAAAGTGCATTGAAAGCATCATGCCCCCTTGCTCGGAAATGTCTTAGCCTGCATTTTCTAAGGACACTGGTGTTGTGGACACAATCCAGGCACAGTTCTAACTCACATTACTCAGCTCATCAGGTACCCTCAGCATCTTTATGACGAAGGCTTCACTAGTAATTGATGTTTAGTTTGTGTCAATCTGAAGTTTTGTTGCCCTGTTTATGTGCTTCAGCCTCAAGTTGTTGATAGTGGGGAACCTGCTGTGGTAGCTGGCTTGGAAGGGTCATCTATGGTTATAAATGCTTGTGGGGAAACCCATACAAGTAATGATTCTGTTATCTTGTAGATCTCTCATCTCCTCTTCCTTCCCTTAAAACTCCCCCCCCCCCCGCCCCGTTCCCTCCTTTCCCCTCCCTTATTGAGGCAGGGTTTCACTCCATAGCTCTGGTTATATGTAACCCTGGCTGGCCCTGCCTCTCAAGTGCGGGGATTAAAGGTGTGCACCACTGCACCTGGACAGCAAGCAGCATGTACTTAACTACACATTTGGGCTTCTTCTCGATGACATTACACTCCCTGACTCTAGTTCTCAGGCCATAGTAGCTGGTGACTTTTAGCACAGCTGACTAATTGCAGTTTGTTTATTTATATGAGTAGGTAGTACTTAGATATGGTGTACATTCTGAAGGCCTGTAGGAGTAAGTGACAATGTAGTAGATGAGCCCTGGCTTCAGTGTCTATGGTTATTAGGGCTCAGAATGGTGCACGTGGGAAGTGGCATCACAGTAGCCATGCTGAGCAAGCCCATCTAGATCTCTGTCCTCTTCAGGCATTGTTGCCCGATTCTTGTCTCCTAAAGAAAGAGTGTATTCGTGTGCAGTGTGCACATGTACACCTAAGTGTTTCGTGCTTTTGTGTAGTACAGAGTTGTGAGCAATGTGTCCCGGTAAAGGGGAACTGATCCTTCGTTTTGCTTTGTGTGTGTGTGTGTGTGTGTGTTTTCCCCTTCAAATAACTGTATCATATTTTCTTGTGTAGTTGTGCTCTGGTCATTTCCTACAAGAGTAAACAGTGGACCCAGGTTTGGGAAGGACTTGCTTAAATGAGTCTGGAGGCTGAAGAAATGGGTGCTGGGGTCAGCTGACATGGCAGTCACCCAAGAAGGCAGGAGTAGTGTGTTGACTCAGAGACACAGTCAGACTTCAGAAGGAAGGCTGTCTCTCTCAGTTTCTAACACTCTGTCGGAATCTCTGGGCTGTTTGAGCTCTTGCCAGAAGATGAAATATTTGCTTCCGAGGATCTCCAGACTCCCCACTGTATCACTGCAACAGTGCAGATATTTTAACATCAGTTTTCCCACATCAAAGCTTTGGCTGGCAGAGTTCTCCAATGTTTACGTGACTGATCTTACCACAAGATTTCAGTTCCTTCAGTGGCTGGAGCTGTGTGTGTTTTTTCTTAACATGTATGTCACACATGCCTCACCGAGTGGTTAAGGATGTGTTAATTGTATTTTTAAGATGGGAGGAGAACTCTGGTATTGATTCTCTCTCACAAGAGTAGACTACTAGGCAGTCTTAACAGATAATTAGTTTCCTGTATGTTCCAGAACATTCCCCAGTGTTCAAGAAAAAACATGCAACTGTGTCTGTTAAGCGTCAGTAGATATGCTAGATAGCCAGAAGGCAGAGGCATAGTGGGGCGTGGCAGGAGACCCCACCACCCACTCTCCTTGGTCTCCGTCCAGGAGATTCTGCGGGGAGCTTGTCAGAGCTCCAGCAGCTGCCTGGGGGCCAGCCTGCTGTGTCCCAGTGGAGGGGAGTCCTGGCAGTTTCAGAGATTAAAAGGCCAGTGACTGTAGGCAAGTACACTCACTTTAGATGTGTTCCAGAGGAGATGGCTTTATCCATCATCTGCCTGTTCTCATAGACATGTGTTCCAAGGAAGGAAAAATACCAAACATGCTTATTTCTTAGCCTATTTAAATATTTATATTTTTCTCTAGTTACTTTTCTGAAGTATTTTGGCTCATTTATTTTCTGATAAACAACTGCTGCACAGAGTTTCTTTTTCTTTTTTTGGGGGGGGGTGGTGGGGTAGGCCGTGGTGTACTTTCTAAATAGATCTGTTTCTTCAAAGGTAATTGACAAATGGCATTCCTTACAAGTCGGTACACACCGAAGTAGAAAAAAAATTACTTCAATGATTGGCAGTTTCTTCTCTGACGCCAAAAACTACATTTAAAAACAGGTATCCCAAGGGCACCAGCGTGAGGAGAGAGCTGCCCCGTGATGCTTCCTGGCTCATTTGTCTGTCAGAAGGAAGTCTTAGGCAAAGGGCAGGCTTCCATGCTTCTTACTGTGGCTTCCTCTAAGCTGCTGCCGCTGTCCTTAGTCTTTGCCACCTCTGCCTGTGCTCCATTCCTTGGCTTGCTGCCTCCACGTGCACCACCATTTTCTCCCTTCTCCCTCTCCGTGGTTAGACTGAGATGACCCTGCTCTCCCTCTCCGTGGTTACACTGAGATGACCCTGCTCTCCTTCTCTGTGGTTAGACTGAGATGACCCTGCTCTCCCTCTCTGTGGTTAGACTGAGATGACCCTGCTCTCCTTCTCTGTGGTTAGACTGAGATGACCCTGCTCTCCCTCTCTGTGGTTAGACTGAGATGACCCTGCTCTCCCTCTCTGTGGTTAGACTGAGATGACCCTGCTCTCCCTCTCTGTGGTTAGACTGAGATGACCCTGCCACTACTCTTGCCGCTTGCCCTCAGTTCTGCTGTCAGAGCCCTCTGACTTCTTTGTTGTACCCAGTCTTTGCTCTCCTAGCTTTGGTCCCTGGGCAATGATTATAATAACTGAGACTTTGTAAAGGAGACTGAAAGGTTTAGGAGATGTTCAAGAGGGACACTGAGAGGCATTGTTGCACAGTAAGCAGCTTCTGGAAAAGCATTAATGCCACGGGCAGAGAAGCCCTCAAGCACAGCTCAGGCCCTAGTGTTAGGCACTGACGGCATGGCGGGGGCCCTGGAGAGAGGCATCCGAGCCCATGCAATAGAAATGTGGTCTGTGGTTCCCAGGCAGGGGGCAGGGGCTGGAGGGGAAGCTGGATGTGGCACCAAGTAACTCACTTCCCATGTGAGAGATCCTGGCTCCAGGGAGTCAGTTAGCTAGGAAGTACAGTGTCCCAGTGGGGTGCCTGTCTACCTGTGAGAGGAAGCTGCTACAGATACGTAGGAACCCACAGTATCTCTCAGTGGAGTGCTTATCTGTATCTATGAAAGGAGTTTGGCAATCGGGTAGACTCAACTCTATCTGGTAACCCTACAGCTTCAACATTTGCTATTCCAGATGGGTATGCTTAGTAGGTAGTTGGAGGGAAAGGAGATCGAGGGACAAGTTGAAAGTGTTGCCCTGTGAAGAGGGGGCAGGAGCTTTCCTTGGGCCTTGAGTGCAGAGGGTCGGTGTTCTGATAGATCTTCCTGATGCTGGGAAGGACAAACAAGATTCCTCTGTGCTAGCTGAGAGGAACAAGAGTTTTGCCTGGAAGTGAAGAAGTGGGGCAGGTGGCATGTGGGGCATCAGTGAGGACCATGGTTGAGGTTGAAGAGAGCAGCCATTGAGCACAGGACTGAGGGGTCATCATGTGTGTCATCTCCCCAGCAAGCTGAGCCAAGGGCCATGGGGCTGCAGGCGCTGCCACTCTAGTGTGAAGAAGAGGGAGTAAACCAGCTGGAGGTGTCAGAATGACCGTGTCAGTGATGTCCCTGCTGGGGCACAGGCTGTGGGAACATGAAACCAAGCATCCTGGCTGTGCTGGGAAGGAAGGAAGTAGTTTAATTGACCACTGCTTTCCCCCTCTACAAGCGCAGCCCTTGGCCCATAAACATGCCTCATAAATGTTGTCTGACTTAGAGTGGTGAACACAAAGAACTGCTTTTGTGGGACCAGAGGTGGGTGGTCAGAGGCAGTGCTGGGGTCTTGGATGGAACAGAAAGTATTTTTGCATCTGTTTTGGACATGGAGAAGTTGAGGGGTATGTCGGAATGAACACTGAATTTCAAAGTTAACAGAAAGGTGGGAGGAGACAGAATGAGCCGGCCTTCAAAACCTCTGTAGTCTTGTGTGACATGTGGATGGCTGAGACATACCACTGTGAGAAGTGAGCTTCAGAGTAGAGCAGCTGATGTCATGCAGGATGTCTAGAGAGGGCCTTAGAGCCTTACATGGACATGAGCAAGAAGAGGAGGAGCCTGAGGGGAAAGCCACGCTGAGGGAGAACATGAGGAAGGTGAAGGTATGAGAGGCTGTGCAGGTGAGGTTCCTCACGCTGGGAACAAAACAGACCACACTTGTGTTGACAGCTCAGGAGGGTTTGTGTGCAAATCTCTGGGGTTGGCAGAAGGCTGGTGACCACGAAGAAGGGCAGCTTAGCAGTGGGAGAGGATGTTGAGGCCACTGGGCCTGCAGCGAGCAGAGGGTCCCAAGCCAGGGTCACAGGCCTGTTGTGTCAGTCAGCATGTCGCACCTCATGTTGTGGTCCTCACTTTCTAAAAGCTGAAGCTAGGAAAAGTTGCTTTTTTGTGCAGGTCACGTGGCCTCCTGGTTCTAGATCCCACGGTGATCTCTCTCATGCACCCTCCCTCCTTAGCTTTCTGGTCCTGTGCAGAGATGACATGCCAGACCTTACAGTCAGTGTATCCTCTTGATGTTACAGTGCTGGAAAGCCCAAGGGTACCTGAGGGATAGCTCTCTAGCACCCCTTGGTGGCAGTCATAGCATTGTGATGAGCTAAGTAAGAGACTGAATGATTCCTCTCCAGGGTAACAGATTGTTGGTTTTAAGTCAAAGGGTGGTCCAGTTCCAGATACCAGATAGACAGCCTTCAGGTTGAATTTCTATCTGGTTGAAAACTCCTAATATTATTTCAGTTTTATTAATTTTATTATTTATTTTTGAGACAGTGTCTCACTTTGTAGCCCAAGTTGACTTCAAACTCACTATATAAACCACGCTGGCCTCAAACTCACAGAGATCCACCTACCTACTGCTCACTGTAGACTGCTAGGATTAAAGGCTCGCTCTTTGGAATCTTTGGTAGTGGATTTTTTTTTCACCTGTGACTAGCTTTCATACTGCTTAGTTAATGAACTTATTAATGAAGTCCTTTTCTGTTGTCACAGGTATAATGTTTTGTCTCTCTTCATTTTACAGGTTGAATATAAGTTGGGATTCCAAGTAGACAACTTTGTGGCTATGGGCATGCCCCAGGTCAATATTTCTGCTCAAGGGGAGGTCCCACGCACTTTATCAGGTAAGCCAGGAAAGACAGATTTAGTGTACTGCGATCAGCTGTCTCCATCCTATCACTACAAGGACAGTTCGCTGAGTGCTGGGCCCTCCCCATCAACCATTAATCAAGAGAATGCCTCGTAGACATGCCCGGCCAGTCAGATGGAGGCAGTTCTTTAGTTGTAGATTCCAATCTCAGGTGACTCCTTTGTGTCAAGTTGATAAAACTAAGCAGCACAGAAAAGCTCAGAGATTGTGGGTGGGGGGCAGGGGTTGGTGAGGTAGATGGGTTATTATTATCATTTGTTTTGTTTATTTATTTGTAAAGAAAACATGTGCTATAGCATGTTGTAGGCTTTTCCTGTCAGTTTTATTCACTGTTCTTACTGGCACAAATTCACTAGGCTTTAAGATAGAGGTGGGGGGCTGGTTACTTTTTGTGGGTCAGCAAGGGTTTCAGAAATGTCTAAATCTCTGGTCCACTACTCATAGATGGAAAAATATCTTTGAAATTTGTAGGAAAGGAATCTTAAAGTAAAAGATAAAATGTTCTTAAAATCTACTGCTTTGTCATTAACATTCCTAGATATGCCTTTAGAAGCTAATCCTGTTTAGAAGGGCGTGTTGTTTTTAGTTCATAGTCAAGAATGTGTTAGCTTTGTTTATAGGTTTATTATAATTTCCCCCAGCAACAATGTCTTTATTTCCTAGGGGTACTTCTGAGCGATTACTCTTTTGAATGATACAATTTTAAAATATGGTTACTAAATATACGTATGCATTTTCTACAGAGAGTACTTCCAAGCATGTCATACACCTGTCTGTTCATACTATGGGCGTCTTTGTTATTGGTGATGTGTTAGCGGTTATTGGTTATGGCATAGCTCTAAGCTCAGCAGGAACTCTCCTGGCACCCAGTTTAGTGTGGCTTTGGTTTTCCCACATTTTGTTAGCCAAACAACAGGAAAGGAATACGATGATGACATGCTTTATTCTACACTACCTTCTTGACATTAACATGCTTTACATGTAAGGAGAAATATATAAATGCATTTGGTACTACATAGTTTTTCCCTTTCTGGTGTAGTTTCATTACTGTTGCTGGTGAGACTGGTGAGGTCAGCAGAGTTTGCCTGATGATTCTGTGGCTTCAATATATTGGAAAGCAGAACATGTGACACAAACTGCTGTAGTCAGAACTCACAAGGAAGGCTTGGAAGTAGCTTCCCTTCATCTGCGCCCTGTGCTCTGCTTCAGCCCTCCTCTGGGTCTGCAGAGGAAACACGGATGTCCAGAGCAGTGTGAACGGGTCTCCGGAAGCTCCTGTCTGGTTTCTTATTTAGATGTGCTTGATTGTTTTATTTGAGCAGAAATGAGAAGAAATAAATAAAAGTGTTGTATGGTATTGACCCTGATTTTTTAGGACACTGAAGTATTTTCTCTTGTTTCTTTTCAACAGTGTTTCGGGTCGAGCTTTCCTGTACCGGTAAAGTAGACTCTGAAGTGATGATCCTGATGCAGCTCAACCTGACAGTAAATTCTTCAAAAAATTTTACAGTTTTAAACTTTAAACGAAGGAAAATGTGCTACAAAAGTAAGGAATTTATTTAACATAGTGTGTTTCATGTAGATAAGAGAACAATGGAAGACTGTGTTAACTGCTTAGAGATTGAATCATGACCAGGTCTTGATTATAGTTATGAGAAAAGCAAAGCACACTAGTTGATGAACCTCTGGGCGAGCACTGCAGAGCGTGTAGGCAGGATCCCACTCAGCCTCTGGCGCTCAGCTCCGCCGGAGTTCTGTGGGTGTTTCCATCAGGAGTCCAAGTGTTGCCGTGTGGTTGAAAGGTAAAGAAGGAAGACAAACCTCACAGGCACACAGAATGGCACAGAACTGAGCTGTTCGTCAGTGGGCCTGGGCTCTGCAGGAGCTTAGTGTTGGGGTCACTTGGGCCTGGGGTGAGCCATATCTCTGCTGTTTTCAGGACAGAGGGGATGCTATTTTATTTCTGTACAGATGAGGTTCTTGTCTATGAAATGTGCATGATGCTGTTTCAAAGAGGTTTTAAAGGGTAATGAAACCCCGTCCAGAATTAGAAAGTCACATGTGGACACTTAATAATTAGGAGTTTGAATTATATTTGCCTAGGAAATCACCATAGATAGTAGTGAGTTCTAGAACACTAAGGCTGAGTTTTGAAATTTTAAGATTTTAAGACGTAAATATTTTATGTGAGTACACTGTTGCTGTCTTCAAACACACCAGAAGAGGGCATGAGATCCCATTACAGATGGTTGTGAGCCACCATGTGGTTGCTGGGAGTTGAACTCAGAACCTCTAAAAGAGCAGTCAGTGCTCTTAACCACTGAGACATCTCTCCAGCTCCAATTTTAAGATTCTTAAAAGTTATCTAATCTCCATGTAGCCCAGAGATAAAAATGTCCTGAGTTTACAAATAGGTAAAGCTGTTTACTGTCTGAGGTAGAAACAGACTATAAATTCAGTGGATGCTTCCTGTGATCTGTACACTTTACATGCACTAAACCCGAGTCGTTGTACATCGACTTCAGGTGGTATGTTTTCAAAAAGTCTGAGTGACCTGGCGAAGGTCAGACAAAGTGGTGCAGCCGAGAGGCAAGTCTGTGCTCTCTGCTTCTTTGTGAAACTTTTTATACACCTTCTCCAGTGTAAGTTTAAAGCCAAAGGGGACTGTAGAGGCTTTAACTCCAACCTAATCTTTTTGTGATTGGCATGAGGACACTTGTACTTGAGAGTGGGAGGCCTCCCTCCTATGTTTGTATAACTATTTAGTGGGGATGGATGGAGGATGGGTGGAGGATGAATACTAGGGTTGGACATAGGCGTGCGAGGAGAGTTCTTTATCATTGTGCTATATCTAAAATGCTTATTTTAGAATTTTTATTTTGAGACAGGGTTTTGCCAAGTTACCAAAGTGATTTTGAACTCAATATGTGACTTAGTCAAGCCTTGAACTTGTGATCCTCCTGCCTCAGGCTCCAGGTGGCTGAGGATAATGTGTGCACCACTATGGCTGACTTGTGAAAACATCCCATTTTACATTAATGTTTGTCGCCATCTTAATGTGGTGGTCATATTTTGTCCACTTGAACTGTGTAGTCTTTGTTCATGACTCTTACTTTAGTGTTCTTCTGTTGTATTTATCTGGTTTCCTATGGCACTTACAAAACAGAACTAGCAAGCATACCCAAGCTGTGTGGGTGCTAAGGGCTGTCAATCCCTAGGAGAAGCTTCAGTATCATACGGGTGAGAATTACCGGGTCAGGACGTTTACTTCCTCTAGAACTCTAGAGCCTTTCCACTCAGCTGGTTGTGCCGTGAGTTTCCATGACAACAGTATAAGTTTGTGGGTTTCCCTACACTCTTGACCACAGAAGCCCATCTCATTGGGAATCTGTAAGCCACTGGCAGACTGTCCCTTGACCAGTGACTGCACTGCTGACAGGACAGTCGCTCTCATGGTCTTTTCAGAAGGTATGCTAGTGAGTAAGGATTGAGACAGAAAACAGCTTCTAAAGTACTTTGTTTCTCTTTTAATCCAGAACTTGAAGAAGTAAAAACGTCAGCCTTGGACAAAAACACTAGCAGAACTATTTGTAAGTGTCACTGAGTGTGTGAGAGCGTGGTTGTGGGAAGTCTGGTGCTGCCCGTGTCAGGGCACAGAGCACTCCCTCAGCTCTGTTTGAAAAACCTACTGTGCTTCTCCTTTTTGTTTCAGATGATCCTGTACACGCAGCTCCAACTACGTCCACGCGTGTGTTTTATATCAGTGTGGGGGTTTGCTGTGCAGTAATATTTCTTGTAGCAATAATATTAGCTGTTTTGCACCTTCATAGTATGAAACGGATTGAACTGGATGACAGGTACTGTACATGCTTTGGGAAACATGTTACTTGCATGTGCATGAGTGCCCCCACCCACTCACATCCATGCACACTGTGCAGGGGAGGAGGGAGAGTGCTGAAGCTTAAGCCAAAGAGGAAGTCAGATGCCTTGGTTATTACTACCTTTATGTTCTATTTCATCTTTCAAAGTCTGTGGAGTTATAACCTGGGGGGAAATAAAGATGAGATTGCTTTTCATGTTCGTTATCCTGATTTGCCTCCAGGTCCTATTGCCTTTTGGAAACTGCTCCTTTCTTCTACTTCCCCAACCCCCTCCCTCTACCCTTCCAGCTTTCTTCTCTCCTGACTTCCCACTTGAGTATCTGCTGCACTGTGAAGTTTCTTGGGTGATCCTAATGTGTAGCAGAGTAGAGACACTCTAGGGAGATAATTACACTAAGTGTTGGGATTATAAAGATTAATGATACTCTTCATGGTATCAAGGTTCTTTGATGTTAACCCATAATTATAGTATAGAATTGGTGATTGTGGTATGTATAATGTAGTGTGGGAGTGCCGAAGGTGCTGGGTGAGTCAGACACATTATAGCTAGACTGCAGTGAGGGGCAAAGATGGAATGGCAGATACGTGCTCATAACCCACAATCCTTAGCAACTAAAGGCATTCTCAACATTGACTTTGAACTTTGAACCCTTTCTACCCATCTTGCTGATCCTTAGCTGCGACTTGTCAGGTGACCTTATCCCTCCCTCTGCCCTTTCAGAGCTGTTGTTCATACTGGGGCCGCAGGACTTTCTGCTGATCCAGACCCATTATTTATACTCCAGATCCATCACCTAACACTGCACAGTACACCCATGATATCAGCATTCCCTTTATCAAAAGGTCTGGGAGCTGGTTGGATTCAGTAGCCTAGATACTTTTGGATTGGTACTTAAGACTGGTGTCCACTGTGCTCCTTCCCTTCCTTGAGTAGAGAAAGAGGAGAGGAGAGAGTGATGGGAAGATGGCAGAGTGCACACTGTGCACACAGACGCTCTAACCTGCTTTCTGTTGCCATGATAGAACACTGACCAAAACCACTGTGGAGGAGGAATGGGTTCGGCTCAGTTCACTCAGTCAGATCACAGTCTATCCCTAAGGGAAATCGAGGTAGGAACTGGAAGGCAGGAACCTGGAACAGGAACCATGGGGCATGGATGCCAACTGCCTTATTTCCTTATACACTGAAGGCCTGCCTGTTGCTTCCTTATACACTGAAGGTAGGGGTGAATCTCACAGGAGGCTGGCCCCTCTCACATCATCATTAACCAAAACATCTCATTTATATAACCACAGGCCCCTCAGATCTCATTCATATGACTCTAAGCTGTGTCAAGCTGACAGCTAGCTAACTGTGATAGTGGATGCTGTGTTTCAGCATGTTTAGTGTACAGTGTGATACTGGAGTGCATTGATTTTACAGAGGAAGAACTGGCAGTGGAGGGAATAGAGTGGTATAGACATTTTGTAAACAATTTTGAGAGATGACATAGGGAAGAGGTCACTGAAGAGCGGGAGAGTCAGAAGTCATACTTTGTGCTTTGTTTTTTTGAGGCAGGGTCTCACGTAGCCCAGGCTGGTCTTCAACTTTTGATCCTCTTGCTCCACGCCCTAACAGGCACATACTGTTATCTTGTACTCACAGATCTGCTCCGATGCCCATCGAGTTGAGTTTTCCCTGATTGCTGGTGTGTGTGTTAAGGCCACAGATTAACAGAGGACAAAGTTGTTCTGTAACTTGTAGATTCCAAGAAGCACATGTGTCTTCTTCCTTAGTAGTCAGCATTCACAAGCAAACTCTCTAGGTTTCTAGATATCAGTGACTGGAAAATCCGTCCCTTGAGTATGGGACGCTTGCTATTTGGTAGTATTTTCCGGGTTTTCTCTTACTAGCACCTCACTACCCTCACCATTAGGGTGGCAATGTGGGTTTTTTTTTTTTTTTTTTTTTTTCTTTTCTGTATTTGTTTTTACACTTACTGTTGTAACATACATAATAATATAAAGAGTCTTAGAATTTCCTTTTTCTTCTTCTTTGAGACAGTGTTTCTCTGTATCCCTGGCTGTCTTGGAATTTGCTCTGTAGATCAGGCTAGCCTTGAACTCAGAGATCAGCCTGCCTCTGGCTTCTGAGCAATGGCACAAAAGGCGTTCATGAAGAATGAGCAGAAGCAGAAAAGTTGGTTACCACACTAAACATTTCCTGTCTCATCAGCAGCCGATGTCAGAAGCAAGCGTTCTGCCTGGTTCATGTCTTTCCAGTCTGCAGGTGTGGCTTCTTTACATAGTTAACCCACCGTGCTTTGGGCTCGAGGCCCATTCAGGCTTACTGTGCCAGGCACGGGTGTAGGTGTTGGAGAGGGTAACGTCAACAAGCACTTAGCTGTCCCCATGGAGTTTGTGGTCTGCCTTGAGACATTCAGGAAGAAGTCCCAACTAGAACCTAGGGTGGGAAACTACACCGTGGTCAGTGCTGTATCCTCAGCAGCCAGAGCACCACCTGTCACATGATAGACACTTGATAAATATTTATTGAATGAATATACAAATAGATGACTCACTAGAAATAGAGAGTAAGAATTTAGTATTTTGAAGATCTTTGTTTAAATTCTTAGCTTATTCTAAATCTGGGTGCTTACTTGTTTATGAAAATCAAGTTTACTTAGACTAATAAGCTATTAAGTTAGTAAAGATACATTTTAATCTGTTTTCTACCTTCTGTGATGTGGGCTTTCATGGGTGTGAGGGGCAGGTCTCTGTTCTTGTTTTCTTATAGTAGTAAGTTTCTCTGCTGGTGTTTTGCCCATTTTTTACTTGTTTAGTTACCCAGAGTTTGTTATGGAGATGAAAATCTGACATAAAGGGCCAGAAAGCCGGACTGCTCCTGCTCTTAATCATTTTAGCTGACACGGAGCGCCACCTGCTGTCCAGTTGTCAAGGTTTATTCAGCCGTACACAATGTTACTTGCAGAGACTATTTGAGTTTTTACATACATCATAAAATTGAGTCTCATATCCTGTGAGGTGGGTTTTGTCACTCCACTTCTGTGGAGGAGTTTCCCATCTGTTCCCCCTTTGAGATGCAACCCTTCCCTCCTCTGCACTGAAGAATAGACTTCTAACAAATTTAATTTTTTAGTCACATCTTCGAGAAATACTCAGCAAAAAACATGTACCCTGTCAGTCCTTATCTTTCTAAGGTTGGAGACATAATACATAATATTCCTCGTGATAAAACAGTAGTAGTTTATAAGTGTGTGTCTGAGGGCCCAGCAGTATCCTCGGTGATGCACTTACACGTCTTCCATGTGACCCTTTTAGCAGTCCTGGTTGGAATAGCTTTATGCTTCCTTCTATCCCACAGTTTGAGGCTCCAGAAGGGAAGGATTGAGTGGTTTGCCTAAGCTACACAGCTGGTGATGTGGGCAGTTATGATTTACAGGTTTATGTTCTCCATGTGCTTATGACCAACTACATATGTAAACTCACAGAAATCACTATTTAATAACTTCCAGAACTCTGACCACACAATAGCCTGACAAATCTTTGTTACAGTCTCTGAATTGAAAGTCCCTTTAGCAAAGTTGCTGGGTAACAAAGCTGACTGCAAACTCACAGGAAGAAGTAATAATCTGAAATGTGAGCGTCTCCAGGGAAGGGATGCTGAGGGCACATTAAATGAACAGGCATTTCCCATGGAGGCTGTGCTGTGCAAAGTAGCTTGTGTATGCACATGCTCTCCGGATGTTTATTGGAGGACACCCCCGTCTCAGTGCTCTAGCTGTAATAGCAGGTAATTCTAAATTGTGTTAGTGCTGACAGGCTTCATAGAGCCTCCAGTGCTCACTTCGCGGATGCCTTAAATCTTTACATTTTTTAACGTGTGTTTGGGTTCTTGGAGTTGGCAAAATACAAATCCGCACGCAAGTGTCCAGATTATATAGCAGTTGGTCACCAGTTTCACTGACGTCACTGGGGTTTGAAACCATAGCGATAAGGTACAAAGATCAGTCAGTCACAAGGCTGTTCATAGGTAATAAACTTGGAGCCTCTGGTGGGTGACAGAGGTTCTGTCGGACTCTGGTTTTACTCTTTGTGCTGAATCTATATTTTACTCTCCACAGCTACAAAATTAAAAGAAATAGGCCAGTGAGATCGAAGTGTGCCCAAGGGTGACCTGAGACAATGTTTGGGAACTATTGATTTATAGCAATTATAAACACCTGACTGACAAGATTTGAGCCCACCACCTTCAGGGGCTCCTCTTACTTAGAAAGTATGGTGTAATGTGATGTTTCAAGTTCTAGAGATTTCTGAGAACCCTGAATTCTAAAAGTGGGGTACAGGTAGGTGAAGAGGGACGATGTGTATGATTAAACAGTGAGCCTGTGAGGACGCTGCTCCCCATGGCGTGAGCATGACCTCATCTGAAGTCCATTTGATTTTGGGCCATTGCTTAAAAAGCTTGTTTTTCTCCTTTTCTGAAAGCCAGTTCAACTGAACAGCTGGGGTCTTTTCTAGAGAGCTGAGCCATCACTCCCTGACTTACTCTGTGTGGTTCAGAGTCGCTCTCTGAGCACCTCTACCTACTCTTCCGAATAATTTTACTCTGCTGACATGCCCTCTGTCATGACGATCCTTAGGAATTCAGTATGGAAAGTTAATAGAGATGTATGCATTTATTGAATCGTTATCTCTATCAACTTTATAAAGCTACACGGATTTTATGTGTATGGAAAAGAAATTTCTCATTGAGGCTCACTTATCACGTATTTCTGTCTTAAAATTATTCACAGCATCAGCGCCAGCAGTAGTTCCCAGGGGCTGTCTCAGCCATCCACCCAGACGACCCAGTATCTGAGAGCTGACACACCCAACAACGCAGCTCCCATCACCAGTAAGAGTCAATTTAATTCTAAAGCTGTTTCTTTCGGCTGCATGCTCTCTGTCTGTGGTTAGAGTATTTGTGGAATTAATGTACAAGCATCTAAGTTGTATAAAAGTTGGTTTGATCTTCAATTTTTGTTTTTTTAGAACATTGAATTAAAAAAATAGGGGTATTTAAAGTAAAAATAATTGCTAGAGCTAGTTTTGTTTTGGGGGAGATTTCCATAGCTAATTTTATTAAATAAGCTAATAAATCCAAACAGAAGGTTTTCAGGTTAGTTCTATGGAATAAGCTAATATTATCACGGGGCACATAGAAGCTTTGCATTGGTTTTACTCATCTGATGTTGGAGCTAGAACCCAGGGTCTCCAGCATGCTAGCTGTACTGTCAGGAGCTGTCCACCAGGCTTTGGCACTGTCTTCTAATCCTACTGCAAGTCTGGTTACCATTGGTATGGTTGGTCTGCCTGTCTGTCTGTCTGTCTGTTTTTTTTCAAAATAGGTTTCTCCGTGTAGCCTTGGCTGTCTAGAACTCACTCTGTAGACCAGGCTGGCCTCAAACTCAGAGATCCACCTGCCTCTGCCTCCTGAGTGCTGGGATTAAAGGTGTGCCATATCACCACCCAGCTTTGAGGGGTGGGGGTGGAATTTTAATTCCTTTCCCTTCCTGTCTCCTCCCTCCCTTTTTTCCCCTCTTTTCTTTCTTCTGCTCCCTCCCCCCTTCTTTCCGAACCTTCTTTCTTTTTTTTGTGTCATGCTGGAATCAAACCAAAGGGCCCTCACACATGCTACCACTGAGTGACATCCCTAGCTTTTAATTTCCTTTAAAAAAGAAATAACTGTGTGTGTGTGTACGTGTACATAATTGCTACTGTCCTCAGATGACAGAGCTGTGGAATCCCCCTAGAGCTAGAGTTGCAGGCAGTTGGAATTGAACGTGGGTCCTTTGGAAGAACATTGAGTGCTCTTAGCCACAGAGCAATCTCTCTAGTCTTAATTTCCTTATTTGTTATTTCCTTATTTATTAATAGGATTTTGATGAATGTTTTCACCTAATTCTCTTTTAGCTCAGGCTGGCCTGCAACTCTGGAATGTAGATTAGATTGGCCACCATTCCCAGCCCATTCTTATTTTCATACACTTCAGGGTTAGGTATTTTGGGGAAAGTTTTTTTCTTTGTTTCTTTTTGTTTTCTTGAGATATGGTTTCTCTGTGTGGCCCTGGCTGTCCTGGAACTCACTATATGGACCAGGCTGGCCTTGAACTCAGAGGTCTGCCTGTCTCTGCCTCCTGAGTGCTGGGATTGAAAGTTATGTTTTATCACTGCCCAACTAAAATAATTATTTTAAGAAATAATTAACTGACAAGTTATATACAGTGTGATGTAAAATATGCATTTAATAATGTAGTCATTATTAGAATATAATTTAGATATAGTAGGGAATCGGTTACTATGCTCCCAGTCATGATGAGAATAGACTAACCCTCTGAAACTGTAAGCAAGACCCCAGTTAAATTTTTTTGTTTTTTAAATAACAGTTGCCTTGGTGATATTGCCTCTGTTAGCAATAGAATAATGACTAAAAGAATGCCAGTCCAGAGAAGACAGCTATTGTCCTACAAAATCCTAATTAATCATCAGCCTTTCCAAGTCAAGACCTGATTTGTGGGCCTTTTTTAAGCTCACATTCTGATCTATAGGGAGGGAAATGGGGGGAAAGAACACTCCTGGCATGGGCTTTTGAAACCTCAAAGCCCCACCCTTACCCCCCCAGTGACACATTCCTCTAACAAGGCCACACCTCCTAACCCTTCTAATCTTTTCAAACAGTGACACTCCCTGGGGACTAAGTATTTAAATATGAGCCTATGAGGATCATTCGTATCAAACCACCACACTCTCAGTGCCCTGTGGTGGTCTTTCTAAACTGTTTCCAACTCTAAGAAGAATCAGACTTGTTAGGAGAAAGAGCAGATTCTAGGTCTGGGGCAGGAAGTGAACAGGATAACTCTAAGACATATGACTGAGCAACATATTAAGGCTCTTACTACAGGTTGAAGTTCTCACTTCCAAAGGATGGAGCCACTGAGTATACAAGAGAATAATGACTGCAGTAAATTGGAACAAAATATGTGTAATAATCCATACATTTATAATGCTTATAATTGCCCAGAATAATTATTAACTAGGGCTCTATCAATACCTTAGCATTATGACAGCTGGCTAAATGATTGTATTGCAGGGTAACAAGCTAATGCTGGTTTCTCAGAACAAACATTTCTTTACAGAATGCTCCCAGCTAATGAATATGAAAGGAATGATATGATTAGAGCAGGACATTTACAATTCCTAATAAAATACTTAGTGTGGGAAAGATTGCCATCGATGAAAACCCTAAGCACAAAGGGAAATGGAGGATTCACCATTAGCTTCTCAAATCCTTCCCTGGACACACTGATATATTATCAGATATTTTATCCCTGTGGATATGAAGTTCCAGCCCAAAATAATTAGCCTGGATTTAATCAAGGCTGTAGGACTTGGAGCTCCCACGTAATAAGGAGACAGAGGAAAAAGAAGGATACGCCAGGAGTGAGGATGGCCGTTCTGCCTCCTTGATCTGTTTTCTTCGGTGGTGGTGGCAAGAAAGAAGGGGGGACAAGAAACCTTAGAGAAATCAGAGCACTGCCTATGGTCACTCTCAGAAAAGAAATTTGACAAACCTCTTGTGAAAATGCCTTGGTAGATATAAATGCCATTATTGCTAAGAAAAGGCAAACCTTTTAATGTCACTTTAAAAAAAAAGATATTTTACGTATATGAGTATACTGTAGCTATCTTCAGACACACCAGATGCCATTACAGATGGTTGTGAGCCACTATGTGGTTACTGGGAATTGAACTCAGGACCTATAGAAGAGCAGTCAGTGCTCTTAACCACTGAGCCATCTCTCCAGCCCTTAGTGTCACTTTTAATGTTGACCTTGGGGCTTGTTCTTACTTGTGGGTATGACCTTATGAAAGAGATAATTCAGTAACTATATATGCTGAAAAAAATTTAAGAACGCCAATGAAAATAATTGACATGTTAAAAATTTGTCATTAATGTGAAATTTACTTATTTCTTGCTTTTCATTGTGGACGTTAACATAAAGAAACAGGTAATTCATTTATTAATAGATGCTAAAAACAAAACACTGGAAAACTTTTTTAACTTTTATATATATGAGCGTTTTGCCTGCATGTGTATGTGACCATGTGCATGAAGTCCCTACAGAGGTCAGAAGGAGGCCTTAGATCCCCTGGGACTAGCATTTACAACAGTTGTAAGCTGCCGTGTGGGTGCTGGGAATCTAACGTGGATTCTCTAAGAATTACAGTGCTTTTAAACAAGTAGCTTTCTTTCTGGCCTCCACAAATTGTTGTTTAAAAAGCTCAATATAAATACAAATGTTTTATGACTAAAAAAAGAAAGGCCAGGCATGGTTGTACATACCTATAATTCTAGCACTTAGGCGTAGGCAAATATATCTCTGTTAATCTGAGGCCAGACAGCTCTGCATAACGAGTTCCAGGCCAACCAGGGCTACATAGTGAGACCCTGCCTCAAACAAAACAAAACAGTAATAACAACGAAAGGGGTGGGGTGTAGTGGGACATACCTGTAACCCAAGTACGTGGGAAACTGAGGCAGATCATGAGTTCTGAGCCAGCACGGACTACCTGGTAAGACCTGTCTCAAAACAAAAAGAAACGGGGGCAGAAAAAAAATACTTAACAAAATATTGACCAAGACTTTTCTAACATGACAGAATAGACCAGATCACAGATCCAGGACACTAAGTAAACTTCAGGTAGAATTAAACATGCAGTAACGGTTCATTATTGCCAGATTACATCCTTTATACGATTCTATAGATTTCATACAGTCGTCTGGCAGACACTGATGCTCATTGTTATGACCCATTAATGTTTTATAATTAAGATGTCTCCTTCCTTCCCGCCCTCTAACCCTGTCCCTCTCTGTGCTTCCTTTCCATTACCTCTTAGAAGTTGGTAGAATTGCTGGTTTAGTTCTTTGCCAGCACTTATTCTTTTTATCCTAATTTTTTTCTTGACATGAAAACCCTAATTTATGACCATAAATTGTTTCTTTTTTTTTTTTTCTCTCTCTTTCTCATCATTGTATTGAGAATGGCTAGAAATTGAGTGAACTTAAATTTGACCTCAAAATGGCATGAGCAGACTGCGGGGGTACTGGTACGAGCTGTCAAAGTGACGGTGGACGTATTTTATCAGAAGAGATGCTTGTTAAATTTATTTGAAAAGATCTTTTGTTACATGATTTATTGAAAAGTCATTTGAAAGGAAAAACTAAGTAAGAAAGGGATTAGAGTATGTAAGTCACACCTTGTGGCATTTGTCTCAAAGGCATTCCAAATGTTAGTATATTTAGCATTTTTTGTTTTAACATTTGGAAGTAGTAGTGCCCTGGATGGCACTGTTTTTCCTTAATTTTTAAAAACTTTAATCTTAATTCATTCACACTGATGTTTTTTTGCCTGCCATTCTGTCTGTTGTGAGGGTGTCAGGACCCTGGACCTGAAGTTATAGACAGCTGTGAGCTGCCATGTGGGATTTGAACCTGGGTCCTCAGGAAGAGTGGACAGTGCTCTTAACTCTTTCCAGTCTCTTTCCTTAACATCTTACGTGCCTTTCATCAGTAGCTTCCCTGGTCTGTGTATGTAGTTGTTGGCTTTTATTTTGCCTCATTATTCATTGCTGTGACTTAAGCCCTCAGGTTGTAGAGCCTAGGTGAGCCAGTGCCGTGTAGGGTGTTTATATTGCTTGGTCTGGCTTTGTTGGCTCCTCAGGTTATCCTACCTTGCGGATAGAGAAGAACGACTTGCGGAGTGTCACTCTTCTGGAAGCCAAAGCCAAGGTGAAGGATATCGCAATATCCAGGGAGAGGATAACACTGAAAGATGTACTTCAAGAAGGTACTTATCATCTCTACATTTTCAGTTCTGCTAACAAATTGTTTTCATTTTCCATTTCTTTAGACTTTATACAATATGCCCTAGCAGCTTTGATGAACATCTTGATTTTGAAGTGTGATTAAAACAGACAAGTATTTGTTATCTATAAGTGTATTCTATTCTTACTTTAAGTGATCAGTACCCAGCAGATGTATTTAAAATATTTAAATTAGTTTATTCTCACATAGGTTATGGATTATCAAGTGTATGGCTGGGCTTTGGGGTTAGGCTCAGGACTTGTAGCCTGAGTGACCTTAGAGAAATCACAGTGTCTTAGAATTTCTGTAGAATTCTCACATGCTAGTCTTGATCTCTCGGAGACTAGTTAAGAAGCAAGGTAAAACGGTGCATGGGAAAGACCAGAATTTGTATTTGACATGTCCAAGGCTCTTTTCACTCCATCTTGCAGGCCCTTGCTCTGTTTTGAGTTTTAGGACTTGATTGAGGAGATGGTGAAATCGGAGGACAGAAATTAACAATGAAATACTGCATCACGCATGGTAGTTGGCAGATGCTGTTTCCTCTGCTGCAATTTGTTCTGGAATGGGTTTGGTCCACATGAACCAGTTCTGTTTGCTGGGCCTCCTAGAAGCTAGCCTCTGCTAAGATGCCTTATGAGCAAGTGGTGCTCAGTTAATGCAGACTCTTATTTCTGGTCTGTTTTTCAATGTAGGAATACTGCTCCTGTGGTCGTCCATTTTCTAGCTTGAATAACTAGTTTTCAGATCTATCTGCAGTCTGAGGAGAATAACCAGGCCAGACAGCACTTCCTACAGAGTTAATGGTTATGTTCACAATCTTCTGTTTCCAAACAGGATGCTCATACTTTGAGGACATTTGGAACCATGTTTTCCTTGATGTTTTCAGAGCCACAATAGTTGGGTTTTGTTTGTTTGCTTGCTTGCTTTGTCTTTTAAGAACTTTAGCTTTTGGAAAATAAAGTGTGACTGGCAATATTTTGAAAAGTGGTGAGGTTCTCTGGAAATCTGATTAAGTACAAATTAAACGACAGACGCCACTTTTCATCTGTCAGATTGGATGGAATTAAAAGGAGATAGTTGGATATCCAGACAGGGTATGAGGGTATAAACTGTTGTGCACTGTGACCTGTGGTAAGGTGATCTCTGTACACACATGTGGGGTTTGCCCATAGTTACTTTTGCCTTTAAAGTCTGTGTTTGTTTGGAACATGTGAAGGGAACTAGGTATGGGGACGAGGAGACAGCGAGAGGCGTGGAAGGGAGAGAGGTCTGTCCTGCTGGGCAGGGGTGAAAGGGAGAGGTCTGTTCTGATGGACAGGGGTGGAAGGGAGGACCAGGTCTGTCCTGCTGGACAGGGGTGGAAGGGAGAACCAGGTCTGTCCTGCTGGACAGGGGTGGAAGGGAGAGGTCTGTCCTGATGGACAGGGGTAGAGGGGAGAGAGAGGTCTGTCCTGCTGGGCAGGGGTGGAAGGGAGAGAGAGGTCTGTCCTGCTGGACAGGGGTGGAAGGGAGAGAGAGGTCTGTCCTGCTGGACAGGGGTGGAAGGGAGAGAGAGGTCTGTCCTGCTGGACAGGGGTGGAAGGGAGAGAGAGGTCTGTCCTGCTGGACAGGGGTGGAAGGGAGAGAGAGGTCTGTCCTGCTGGACAGGGGTGGAAGGGAGAGGTCTGTCCTGCTGGACAGGGGTGGAAGGGAGAGGTCTGTCCTGCTGGGCAGGGGTGGAAGGGAGAGGTCTGTCCTGCTGGACAGGGGTGGAGGGGAGGCGCCCCTTTGACAGTACAGAGACTCAAAAGTGTTTGGACAGCTCCAAGCAAAGATTCTCCAAATCCCTTCGCCTGTAGCACCCATGTCACTCAGTTTCTGACTCAGTGGGCCCTTCCACACTGCAGCAGTAACTTCAGCACACACAGTGAGTGACATTAAAGCCCAAGGTGTGTGTGGTGTTCACAGAAAAGCTAAACTGTTTCAGGTATTTCTTTTAAATTATAAAAAGAAGGTAAAATATGGTCTGTGAGAAAGAATAACATGTCAATAATCTTTTTTTTCTTTAAGATCATCTCATTAGAAAACCTTTTAAAAATTAAAAGCATTTTCTAGCGATCAGGAAATTACTAGTAAATCTGTATGGATATATACATTTCTGTTTTAACCACTGCTTTACCCCCACAGGAATGCCATCATTTCTCTCTGCTGTAAGATCTCTTTTGGCCCGGAATGGTCTGAGAGTTGGGTCACCTTGCTTGACACTGAGTGGTTAAAGTTAAAGGCACAGGGCCTCTCTGAAGCCAGGGTTTGCGTTCTAGGCTCTTTCTTCATTGAAGTGTGCATCTGCAGAAAGAGATAGTTTTCTCCCTCTGTTGTTGCTTTGAGGCAACTACCAGAGGCCCAGATGCCCCAGCTGGCACCTGTGACTGCTACAGCTCGCCTGACCGTGTTACTAGTTCATTTAGAGAAATTAAGGAAAGTATTCTTAGATATTTAGTTTGGATGTGAGATTTCTCAAAGCAACCTGCTTTGTAGGCTTGATTCGCTTTTAACAGCTTTGGTCCGGTTTACTCTGGAGTGAGAATTAACAACAGCTGTACCTGTCACAGTTTAGTCACATTAGTAGAAAGCTTTGTGATGTTGTGAAGATTATTGTATGACCTCATTAACTGTTATTTTTCCTTTTAGGTACTTTTGGCCGTATTTTCCATGGGATTTTAGTAGATGAAAAAGATCCAAATAAAGAAAAGCAAACATTCGTAAAAACAGTTAAAGGTAGGGTTTTTTTTTTCTTTTTTTTTTTTTTTTTTAACATGCTGTTTCCAAATAGCTTTTTTGTCAGTGACTCAAACTAGCCAAACTCTGTCCTGTCTTAGTGTGTGCCAGACCTTTGGAATTACTTTATATTATATTATATTAGTTTATATTAGGTTTCTTTAATCAAGTGTGACTCATGGGCTATTTTTGCAAATTGGGTTTTTCTCACCAAGTATAAAAAATGGTTTTCTAACTTACTAAACATTTATTAGATATGATTCTAACTGTACTTAAGTTGAATAATTGCATGTGCTTAACCTGGCAGTGTCTAACTTTGGGTTTTTCCTGTTAACTCTCTCATAGCATCCATAATCCTACATAAGAAAACATTGTCCTTAGTTTTCTTTTCAATGAATTTATAAAGAAGATAATGAGCTGTCCTCAGATCCATAGCACACTACACACACACACACACACACACACACACACACACACACACACACACATATACATTGTTCACCTTTTGTTCTTTCCCCTTCTTTTACATGCTGTGTTGTGCCCTAAGAAATGCCTGTTTCTGCAACTCTTACCCTGACTGCTACCCTCCACCCTCACCCGTGTGGGTGAGCAGGTATACATGTCCATGTGTGCATACATGCAGAGATTCCAGAAGTCAACCTTAGGTTTCTTTAATCAAGCACTATCCACCTTTTTGTTTTTAAAGTATTTTTATTTTATTTTATGTATATGAATGTTTTGCCTGCATGTGTGTATTTGAACCACCTGGGTACCGCAATCCCCCCAGGGGGGGGGTGTTAGATCCCCTGGAACAGATGGTT
This sequence comes from Micromys minutus, assembly GCF_963924665.1. Lineage (NCBI taxonomy): Eukaryota > Metazoa > Chordata > Mammalia > Rodentia > Muridae > Micromys > Micromys minutus. Next base: position 34,028,358 of record NC_137956.1, read on the forward strand.
GTCAGCCACTGTGTAGGTGATGGGATTTGAACCCAAGTTCTCTAGAATAGCAGCCAGTATTCTTAACCACTGAGTCATCTTTCCCCAAAACCACCTTGATCTTTGAGACATGTCTCTCTCTCTGGGACCCAGGGCTTTTCAGTTAGGCTAGGCAGACTGGTCAGCGAGCTCCAGCAATCCTGGATCTGCCTCAGCGGTGAGAGGGTCTAAGCGCATGCCTGCAGGCCTGGCTTTTTCATGACCATCAGATTGGTTCCTCATGCTTGTAAGACAAGTGCTTCACAGACTACTCCTTCTTTCCAATCTAACAAGTACTCATTTCTAAAAAAGAAATTAGGCACTTTGCAGAGATTGAGGAGAAATTATTTTGAGTAGAAGATGTAAATTTTTTTTGAGGTTTACAAAGTTAAATGATAATAACTGTTTCTAAATTTACTTACAGGAATATGTGGGAAGGATAGAGGGCTTATGGATATTATTTTTAAAAATTTGAGTTTTACTAGTCTCAACTAAAACATCTAGAATTTATTGTTTGTAATTTAACAAACTTGCCCATTTAAAGCTTCTGCAAATCCTTAAAACCCTTCAATTCCTTACCTATTCTAAACAAATGGTTCAACTTGCTATTGTGTTTTCTGTTTGTTTACCAACTCCCCTTAGCTCCCAAAACATTTAATACATTACATGACTTTTTACATTTTACTTTTTATAAATATAAAGCTGAGCCACAAGTATAATCAAAGAACTGCTTTTTGTTTTCTTAAGAAAGTATTTTAATGTCAATATTATTATTATTATTATTATTTTTTTTGGATTTATAAATGCTCTGCATCATAGTGAATCCTGAGGTCAATCCTGAATTAGGTTGAAAGGAAAAGATAATGGTAAGAAAGCACATCTCGGATCCTGCAGTTCTGTGATTAGCCTTGTCCTCTGTGCTGGAGCTGTGGCCTCCGCTCCCCCACTCCCCTGTGTGGCTGCTGTTGCTCTCCTTACCTGGAGGGAGGCAGGAGTGAACACAGGGCATCCTCGGCATCCAGTCTTGGCTTACGTGGGACTGGGGCCATGCAGTGGAGCTTGATCTCGGATGCTGTTGTGTGCTGCTGACAAACTTCCCTAACAGGCTTTATTTCATCTTATTGAATGCTGCACAGATAGCAGTTCTACAGAGAATAAGTTTGGAGTTTTGGGGTTTTGTTTTGGAGAATGCAGATTTTTTTATGGGGAAAATTGGAGCTTTTCCTTTTTTTTTAAGTTTAATAATTTTGTTTAGAGAGCTGATAGATATCCAGTGTCCGTTTCCAAAGATTGACGTCAGATATGTTACCTGGATCAAAACCCATGAATTTAGAGGCTAGAAATAAAATAGAGCCAAGCACAGTACCTGCTTAGGAGGCAGAAGGAGGAGGGTCAGAAGTTGGAGTCTACCCTAAGCTAAGTCAGAAAATTTAAACAGTACCAAACGGTGCAAAATACAAATGATATAACCCCCAGGGAACCAACATAAAGAGTATAGGGTTCTTCCCAGCAGCCAGGGAAAACTTGGTTCTAGGTATTTTTGCTTTTTCAAGTAGCTTTGTTTTTAAAACGTAATGTGGCTTATGGAAACTTACCAGATTCCGTCATCTGCTCCAGAGTTTCTGTGAAAGTTGACGTCTCCAGCAAGGGTCTGTCTGCTGCCCCGGGGCTTTAGGCTGCTTGAAACTTAGAATGAAAATTGACCCTAGATATCGAAGTGTTAGTCACAGCTACAATGTTATTCATGGCAGTGGGTTTTGTTTTTTGTTTTTTACATATATAGACCAAGCTTCTGAAGTTCAGGTGACGATGATGCTTACTGAGAGCTGCAAGCTGCGAGGTCTCCACCACAGGTGAGAGCGGAGTCGCTGTCTCAGCACCAAGTACAGCGAGACTCGGCACACTTACTGTTCTTTAAGAGTGTTAAGTCTTGGGGCTGGAGAGATGACGCAGTGGTTAAGAACAGTGACTGCTCTTCCAGAGGTTCTGAGTTCAATTCCCAGAACCAGATGGTGACTCACAACCATCTGTAATGGGATCTGATGCCCTCGTCTGATGTGTCTGAAAATAGCAAAAGTGTGCTCATATAAAATAAAATAATATTTTTAAAAAAGGAATGTTATGTCTTGTTCAGAATTGAATTCTTTTGAAAATTCTTGTTTTTTTTTTCTGAATGTAAAGGTAAATTTGTGCTCACTGAACACAATTTGCAAACCGCAATGGGTGAAGACAGTAGAGAACAGGGAGTAAGCTATGTAAATGATAAATGTACAGCTAAGCTTTTAAAATAGTTACACACTTATGTACCTGTCTTCCTTTAATAGACATGACAGAATGGTGCATACAGTAAAGGTAATTGCTACAAAAATTTAAATGTATAGAGCACCTGGGCCAAAAATAACCATCCTTAGATGCACTGAGGTTAATGGTCTGTCATGGGCTGTGAGTGTGCACTTGTGTGTATGTGCATACCTCTGTGTGTGTGTGTGTGTGTGTGTCTACTTGGGATCTCTGTATCTAGAAATAGCCATCTATGTATTTGTCTGTAGAGATATTTTATAATAAGTTAGATATCTCAACACTTTAGTATGTTTCTAGTATACTTTTAAGTCACCAAATGGTTGCTGGGAATTGAACTCAGAACCTCTGGAAGAGCAGTCTGTGCTCTTAACCACTGAGCCATCTCTTCAGCCCTAGTATACTTTTAAAAAGGACAATGTTTTTACCTTTAATAAAATTAATGTATTTCTTTATGTAACAATAAAAACAAAAACCTGTTTCTAGGTTTTCTTGTTGGTAACAGTAAATCCCTGTCCCCATTCTAAAATGCTGCTTAGTAGATTACTGAACGGAGCCAGGCATAGTACATGCTTAGGAGGCGGAAGCAGGAGGATCAGAAGTTGGAGGCCACCCTAGGCTCCATACATCTTATTTAATTTATCTCTTACATATGCTCTTAAAATTATAGTATGATTTCACAGAATGTTCCTATAGGGAGAACTTTTAGCAGTTTCTTCTAGACCAGGAATCATTGGGGACCGCAGCATCAGTATCATGGCAAAGTGTTTGTTTGTGTTTGTTTGTTTGTTTGTTGACAGAGTTCCCTGGCTTTTCTGGAACTCACTATTTAGACTCCACTATCTCTGCCACCCGTAGGCTGGGATTAAATAGGCATGTTCCACCAAGCCGAGCTGGTAGTCTGGGTTTGTTTGTTGGTTTGTTTGAGCATCATATAGAGGTCTGGGAGGTGGTAATGTCTATGACCCAGAGTTGTAGGGGTGCAGACAAGTAGAAATCTAGAGCTCATTGGCCATCCTAGCTGAATCAGCATGTTCCAGGCCAGACAGAGTCCAAAGTGGAGAGCAGTTAAGGGAGGCACATGATGTTGACCTCTGACCTCTATGCACATGCTCTGACATGTAGGTACTTATATACTCCTACCTGTACATGTACCACACACAGTACTGTGTAGACTTAATTTGTATGACGACTGAGAATTTCACATGTCTGAAAAGTGAACCATGACTGTTAGAAGGATCTGTGAGCTTGGGAAGGACAGATGATCTGTGCAGAGGGTACCATTGGCTTCCATTTGGACTTGGGCAGTTGCTGAGCTCTGCCAGAAGTATGAATACACAGAAATTCCTTCTTTTCATCTTGTTTTTATTTTGGTTTTTGAGGGCCTGAAAAGATGATAGCCGCATGAAAATAAGTTCAGTGGTAATGAAAATGAGACAGATTTTTGGCATTGTGGTGGTAGAAAAGAAAACCAGCCAAGAGTAGAAGACAACTGTTTGGACTGAGATTAAACACAATATAATTCTTGGCTTCTGATCGGCTGAGATGAAGGTGACATTAAAGTCTGTAAGTCTCAGAAGCGGAGGAAAGAAAAAACACTTTGTTTAGAGTAGGGGGTTGAGAGCTTTTTTAGTCTCAGATCCCAAGGCAGATGTTGCATTGGGCTTATTATTTAATGTAGATTCTGACTAATGTAAACGTGGCATTCCCTAGAAGAGTTGCGTTACATTAACCCCAGAACGTTGCCTTCAGCTGGCTTATGCTCCAGCCAGTTCTCTGACCCGGTGAACCCTGCAACCGTCAGGACAAAACCATGTGGCAGGAATGAATCCAGACAAGACCAGATTTTTTCCCAAGAAGGAGCTTTAGAGCTGCCTTAGCCCTAAACATGCCTTGGCAGAGCATAGTGTGAATTTCAAAATTATCATATAAAGTTTGCAGTAGTAGCTTATAAAAGGACTTGAGCTTCACATTGCATTTCAATTGAGTGGTATAGGTTCAATAACAAAGCAAGAGTGAAAGAATCTATACAATATGTTATAACAAAAATAACTATATTGTATTAATATACAGAACTCCATACCAAAAGTAAAATCATGACTTATTAATCTTACAGTAGAGCAACCTTCCAGGCAAGAACTGACAACGTTCTCCCACGTAGCTTTAGGCTGAACTGCATCCCAGCATCCCACCGTGATGGGTTAGCGGTCCCAGACACCCCACAGAATGAGAGGTGAAGCTTGTAAGAGCAAGTTGGTCAGAGTTCGCTGTCATCTCGACTGGGAAGTGACATCAAGACTCCTAGTTGAGGCAGTAAAGTTAGTATGCTATATTCCCTGCAGTACCCCACCTGACCACACCTTGTTAACAAAACGCTCGTGGTTGTGCGCTCGCTCACTTGGATTCCATTCACAAACTGCCCATTTTGTGCTCAGAACTCAGCTAGGCGTAGAAGGAAACTGAAAGAGTGCTCGTAAGATCAGCACCATAGAGTTTATCATGCAGGCTCAGTGCACTCAGCAGTAAATGTCACCTGTTTGCAAATTTCACCCTTTAACTGGTTGTAGTCTGTAATTCCGAAGGTTTGCTTTGTGTTTTAACAGTTTGTGACGACGGGTTAAGAATCACTGTCACATTCTAAAGTGTCTTGAAATTCTATTTTTTGTTAGTTTTGGCTTTTCCATTGGAACTTGTAAGAGTTTTATCATACCTCATGTCTAAAAAACCCTGTCTTTTTTTTTTTTTTTTTTTTTTGTGGTTTGAAGTCCCCATTGACCAGGATGCCTAGTGATGACACTTGTTAATGCTGAATGACACACAGCTTTAAGGTTGTAAGCATGGGAGGCAGTTGTACCAGCCCTGTAGCCTGCCTCGGCTCCGCCTTCTCACCTGTCTCCTTTATCTCTACCTGTCCATTCTGAGGTATCTCAGACCCTTCTCTTTGTCCATTTTTCCTTTGTAAAATGGGCAGTGAAGCAGTCATTTATTCTTTGAAACATTTTCATAAACCTTATTACTACTTCCAGAGGTGTTTTTCCCGTTTTAGTTTTTATTTTATGTATATGGGCATTTTGCATATATGTGTATGTCTGCACCACATTATGCAGAGCCTGAGGTGGGCAGAAGAGGCATTGGATCCCCTGAGACTGGAGTTACAGTCAGTTGTGAGCCACCATATGGGTTCTGGGAATCAAACCTGGTCCCTCTGCTAGAGCTGCTCTTAACCACTTAACTACAAGAATAAACATTTTGATTTTATTTAACTTATTTGTTACGCCTAGACAGAATGCCATTAATTCTGCTAAACAATTTCAGTCATGAGTGAAGGAACAGGGATAATCTTTTAGGGTTAAGGATTATCTTTACCAGCTCACCTATTTATCCTTGAAGCCAGGGTTAACCCTGGCTGATGCTCCAAGGGAGGCGGCTTGAGTTGGAGTGTGTGTGTGTGTGTGTGTGTGTGTGTGTGTGTAGGGGGTGGGGCACTTCTGCAGAGGAGGGAGCCTGTAGTCCTTCCTGCATTCTTCTATTTCCTGGGAAGGAAATGTCCAGCAGCCCAGGGGAAAGCACAGGGGTGTGGAATCCAATGACACCGGAATTTTCTTCTCTTTATACTTGATCTTTGCCCATAGGTACCTAACCTTTCTCCCTAGCATGGCTGTCACTATTCAGCTGTAATGCAAACAGAAGCCCTTGAAGGGTCTGGTGCCTCTTAGAGACTGATGTTCTTACAGTGGGGAGGGGCACTTTTAGGACATAAAGGCAAAGCAGAAACTTACTGTGGTCTCACAAGTCAAAGACGGCTCCTCTTGGTGCATTTCTGACGTTTCCCCTCTGTCTTCGTGGTTGTGCTATGAATGTGTGGTTTGTGCCTTAGTCTCTTTGAGCTCTTTTCAGTTTTTGATTGTTCAATTGTAAGGTGTTATTTTGTCATTCTTGGGCATTTGTACTGTTTGCAACTTTTCACTGTTGATATCCTATTAACTCCTCTTGTTAATGCACCTTTCAGTGTTTCATATTAATTTTTTAAAAGAATTTATTGACAGTAGGTGTTCTGCCTCCAAGTATTTTATGAGGGTGTCAGGTCCCATAGAACTGGAATTACAGACAGTTATAAACTGCCATGTGGGTGTTGAGATTTGAATTTGTTCCCTATGAACAGAATTTATTAATAAATAGTGCTTTTAGGTTACTGTTATGTGTGTGTTTAAAAAATGCATTAAATGTAACAACCTAGGATGTGGCACTGAGTATATAAATTGAGTCTGTGACTATTTCTGGCTTAGTAAAGAGGACGTAATTATTTAAATATTTGCAACCTTGGTTAAAATGAGTTATTTTCATGTACCAGCTGTCATTATAAAGGAGGATGGAGTGTGTGTGTGTGTGTGTGTGTGTGTGTGTGTGTGTGTGTGTGTGTGTATGTAAAGTGGACAAGATTGTCTAGTACATTTTTGTTTTATTTTGTACATAAGAACTGTTACAGGTTTGAAAACTAAGGCCAAGTTGGGGAGGGGAGCAGGGCCTCTGCACACTCACGTGTACACACTCATACACACACACACACACACAATCGTTCAGATAGTGAATCTTGTTTTTAAAAATCAGGTTTCAAAATCTATTGGAAACATTTTACTTTTGTGACAGTTTCAGCCTGTTAAAGGGAACTGATGATCAAGTTTTATCCAAGCCTGGATTGGGCCTTCTTGTTTTCAAGTGTGAAGATAAAATCAGTGGGACAGCATAATGCTGTGCTCCTGGCCATGACGCTCCTGTCAGCAGCTGTCTGCACTCCTCCTTTGGGGTGGGCATTTAACATGGCTTTCAGCAAATCTAGTCCAAAGGGATTCATTCTGTGTTAGTAATTTTTATTCTACAAAGAAAGCGCATACATGTGCAGACTACTTATATCTGGTTTAAAAAGTAGAACATTCGTAAATAAATGTTTTAATGATAATCTTTTTAACTGTATTTGGAATTTTGTTTTGCTTTTGATTATCTTTATTACTTTTAATTTAAGATGAACCAATAAGGTTTTAGATTTCATTTGCATTTTTCCCAATCTCTTACTATTTTCTAGAAACCTTCTTCCTATTACTCATGTGTGCATAGAAGAAGGAGAAAAGCCCATGGTGATCTTGCCGTACATGAATTGGGGGAATCTTAAATTATTTCTTCGGCAGTGCAAATTAGTAGAAGCCAATAATCCACAGGTGAGAAAATTTTCCTAAGTGTGAATAATTTCTAATGTCTTTGCAAGTAGATATTAATAATTACACACATAGTAAGTCTTAAAAAAAAGCCGTCAGAATGAACCAGAAGATCTTTATAAGCTATTGATTTAGAGGACCGTGAAGATGGCCTGTGGTTCCCCAGTGGAGCACCTTGACCAATGCTGTTTCTCATCGTTCACCGCATGTTCATTCATAATCACCTCTCCTTCCCTATGACAGCTTCTCGCAGTTCCTTTTGGGGTAACTTCTGAAGATGGTTCAGGATTTCCCTTCTTGGAGTGGAAATCTTGACAGAGCTGTCTGACCATATTATGCCAACAGCACTGAAGGTTAGAAGTTAGGATTGTGGGAGATAATTGGGAATATCCTTAATGTGCCTGTGAGACACCACCATTTAAGAGTTCTTTCTTGTCACTACCCGTGCACTTACTGTGACCCTTCCATCACATTCCAGACATGCTGTGATAGCGATACAAGAGCCTGCTGTGCGCTGCTTTATTGCCTGCTATATTTTGTGTTTTTTTTTTTTTTTTTTTTTTTTTAAGTGATTTAAGACTTAGTCAATAGGAAAAATAAACTCAGATCTGCACTGAGTATTTGATTCTTAATGTATATATGTTGTTTAAGCTAAAAGAATAAAGCTCAGGCTAGAACCATGTAGTTAGGCTGTGGTCCATGAGTGTCACCAGGTGAGGACCTTCACTCCCAGCCTGCATTGCTGACGTGCATCTCAAAGAGCACGTCAGCAGAGACTTTTTTCGGTAGAACGCTGACCCCACCCCAGGGTGGCAGTAGTGGTGATAATTTAATAAAACCTGCTACTGCAAAAGAAAAGAACACATCACTTGAAGTACTGCTTTAGAGATTTCATGTTCATTGTGCAGGAATCGGAGAAGCTGCTCTGTAATGCTGATATTAGAGAGATAAATGCAAAAGATAAGTGTCATGGATAAAGTCACATAAATGGTAAATCCTATTAGAGAACAAGAGCTTTTGTAATGGATGAACATTGAATTGAATGAATGAATATACCATGCTTCTAGAGCACATCTTGATTGAGTATAGGTTTTTAGAAACTCAGCAAGTAGGTGCAAAGAATTATTTTGGGGTAGGACTGTAGACAGAGATAATCAGATCCTAAACTAGCTTTGTAGTATCTGCAAACATTTTCTTCTTCTTCTGTTACAACAGGCAATTTCCCAGCAAGATCTGGTACATATGGCTATTCAGATTGCCTGCGGAATGAGCTACCTGGCAAGAAGGGAAGTGATCCATAAAGACCTGGCTGCTAGGAACTGTGTGTAGGTGTCAGGTGCTTCCCGGGTTTGGGTTCTGTCTGGGAGTCACTGTGGGACTCAGAGTGCTTATGGGTAATGCTGCATCTTAACACCCTGATACCTTTTATGTTCATGTTTTACTCCTCAGCATTGATGACACCCTTCAAGTAAAAATCACAGACAATGCCCTTTCCAGAGACTTGTTTCCTATGGACTACCACTGTCTAGGGGACAACGAGAACAGGCCAGTGAGATGGATGGCTCTGGAAAGTCTGGTTAATAATGAATTCTCTAGTGCTAGTGACGTGGTAAGTACTGGAGCCCAGGTATCAACAGCATATGGAGGGGAGCTTTCTGTTTTGTTCTTCTAAAAATCTTAGTACTATTCCTTGAAATTTCCATCCAGAGAGCCTGCATACTTAGCTCCCTTTTGGCCCACTTAAAGCAGAAAAACTGGACCAGATCCTGGGCTGGTACAGTGTGTTCTCCCTGCTCACATAAGCTGAGGCAGCACCGTTCCCACTGAGGTGGGCACTGAGGTTTGGGGAGCTGACAGCCGCTCATCATCTCCCTTGTACAAGTGTCAGAATGACCAAGTGTCTACTCAAGTCAGAATGGTTGCTTTCTGTGAATGGTCTCTGCTCAGTCTGCAGCCTCTTTCATCTGAAGTCCTGACGCTGTTAGGTGTCTGCTTAGTTCTGTCTTCTCTTCCAGAGCATACAGTTGAGCCCTCCTGCTCAGTGATATGCTTTCAGAAGACACTTCTACTTGTCTGTTGTAAGGTTCCATCTCATTGTTTGACTTTTTATTCTAGTTTAGGTCATAATCAGCCCAGACTTGGAGGCACATGCCTGCAATCCCAGCCCTAGGAAGGCAGAGTCAGGGAGATCATGAGTTCCAGACCCACCTAGGGTACATAGTGACTACATCTCAAGAAAGAGTGAAAAGCTAATGTGTTTTGTTTTTATCTCTCTTGACTGTTACACACTGTAGCTATGTATTTGGAAATTAGGTAAAAAGTTTTGCTATTAAGGTCCCTAAGTCATCATTTGACAAGACTTGTAATTACTTGTAAAATAATTAGGATTTGATCTCATGTTTCAACATTAAGGAGCTGAGCTTATTGTGTGTGGTCTCCTGGTTTATTTTGTTTATTATTCAGTCGCCTTTCTATCTTGGTTTGTATGCTTTACATATTTTCCTTTTAATAGTGTGGTACTGACACCAGTTTTGCTAGTTACTTACATTGATTACTGTACACTTTTCCTCAGTGTATTAATTTTTCTGATTCTATAACAAATTACTATAACCTCAGTGCTCAGATATAAATGGACTGCACATTATACATTTATAGCATACCTTATAGTTTTCATAATTGTTATAATTGTATTCAGTTTATATCTGAGAGGAAAAAGAGCCTTTTATTGGACTAAAAAGGGGTATTGTTGAGATTTGGTCTTTTGCTGTGTATTATAATGCTAAATACCAGCTCCCAAGGCCTGGTTGACACTAAGGACAAGAGAATCTGCACATAGAACCAACTGATGCTATGTGACCTTGTCCTCCAAGTTATCCCTGATTGGTGAATAAAGATGCTTATAGCCTATAGCTGAGCCTTGGGGTTCCCAGGCTTGGGGTTGGGGAAAGGGAGAAGGAGGAGAGAAAGAAGATGCCATGGATCAGGTGAGTCATAAAATCATGGCCATGAGGGCTGGCTAATTGAAGTTAAGAACAGCCCAGATGGAACATGGTAAATGATAGTCCAGGGTTACTAATGGGAAATTTGATTCTAGTGTAAAGGATAGATATCAGTCTAGCTCTAGTGCTGGTGCCCTCCTCTGGTGTGTCTGAAGACAGTTACAGTGTACTCATATAATAAATAAATATTTTTGAAAAAAAAATTAGTGAAGACGTTAGCTAGGCACCAATGCAACTTCTCCGTGTTCAGTGGGTTATGTAGGCATTGTGTTCAGCGGTAGGGCATTACCATCAGTTTGGTTGGAGATCAACCTGTGGCCTTGGCAATAACATGAGTTGTTTAGGGTTTCCATGGGACCCTTTTTGGTAACAGCTCAATTAGATGTGACCCATTCCTATCACCAGAGGTATTACTTGATGGAGAGGTGTCTAATTAGAGGATTCTCTCCTCCATTATTAGGTGACTTCATTTAGATTTCTTTCATATAATTTATGAAATATCTATTGTAATAGGTTTCCAAACAACTCCTCAAATGGCCCCACTTCCTTTTGTTTTAATCAGTATGAGTCCAGTAATGGACATCTTAACAGAATTCTCTAAACTTAGAATACCAACTCCCATTTCAACAGAGTTCTCACTCATTACAGCCCATGCTGGTCTTGAACATGAAATCTTGGGTCAGCCTTCTAAGTGCTAGGATTGCAGGCACGTGCTGCCATAGGTTAAGTATTCTCTTTTGTCTTATTCTTTTGAATTGGAATTAGCACATCATTGTAAGAATGTTCCTTGGTTACATTTATGTGACTAACTCCTAAAAATGATCAGATTTTTCTCTTAATTACTTCCAGACTCATTTCATGCACATAGATACTTCCTATAAGTGTCTTTTGTCTTGAGTACTTGGGACTGAAAGAAATAGGTCTTTTACTGTGACTATGATAGCCTGTTACTGTATAATTTTGCCTTTCAGTTTGGGGCATTGAATATTGTTTTAAATTCTTAAAGATTACTGTTACATTCTAACATTCTAATATGGTTTAAAATGCTAACAATTTTATCTATCTATCTATCTATCTATCTATCTATCTATCTATCTACCTACCTTCCTTCCTTCCTTCCTTCCTTCCTTCCTTCCTCCCTCCCTCCCTCCCTCCCTCCCTCCCTCCCTCCCTCCCTCCCTCCCTCCCTCCATCAGGGTTTCTCTGTATAACCCTGGCTGTCTTTGAACTTACTCTGTAGACCAGGCTGGTCTTGAACTTAAGGATCCACCTACCTCTGCCTCCTGAGTGCTAGGAGGAGGTGGAAGGGTTGTACTTACCGCCACTTCTGAGTTCAGGGGGCACTGAATAGTTTTCACTATCATGTACTAAGAAATGTAACCCCACTCCCACTGGAATCTGCATATGTAAAGTACACACTTACAGGTGTATAAAATGCACACTTGTAGGTGTAACTCAGGACCCCTTTTCCCTTGAAAGACCCTTACAGTTCTGCATTTCTCTGTAGTTAAGGAGTCTTCATGATTTGCTTAGAAACACATTGGTTGTTTGTTTTGTCATAAAAGTACTACATTGCCACTTTGGGTTTTGTTTTATAATTCTATTTGGAAACATCCAGTATTTTGGTACATTAAGATTTTAATAATGTTAACATCAGCTTTTAACTGTCAGCTTAGGAAGCACACACAACCAGATCCAGCTAGTTATGAATGTCTGTTATTCCAAGATGTGACCTCACATAGGAACTCTGAAGACTGTCTGGGTGTTGTTCTTGTTCCGTGTTTTTGTCAAATGTAGGCACAGCTACAGATTTCTGTTATGACTTTTTTTTCTTCATTTGAAAAACTACTTTTTGAGAGCTGCCTCCTTTGAATTATTTAGATAATTATAGCAGCTAACACAGTTTAGCTGTCAAGATTCTGCCACCAATTGAGTGGTGAATGCAATCAGGAAAGCCCAGTTGAGACTTTGTTGGTTTTCTTGTTTTTTATAGTACTACATTGTGTTTAAAAAGCATTTTCTTGGGAAAAACAAATCAAGGAAATGACTTCCATGCTAAGCTTATCAGCATGATTTATGGCACTCAGGGGGTCCTTTTTAAGGCGTTTGAATAGTTATTAGGTCATAGGGCAAGTCAAATGCACCCCATGTGCCTGCTGTTTCTTTCTAGACATTAGTGGATGTTGTCCTGGGAGCGGAGTGTGCTGTCATCAGAGCTTGCATCTGCATGTGTTCCATCTTGCTCCAGTTTGCTCTAGCGGCCATCGTCATGTACTGAGTAGACACACTCAGGAGACTCATTACAATGTTCTCACCAGCAGTGGTCTTTGGAGCCATGGTGGTATCTAAGAGCAAGCTGGAGTTACTGGAAGGTGCTTTCTATTTTTAAAAGCAGAGAAGTCTTTCTGTTGTATATTTTCCATTACTAATTTTAGAGTAGTGCTTAGAAGATTCTCAGTAGTTATGTGTTTCCTTCATGGTTGCAGATTTTACACACCAACAATCTTAGACCTACTATTTTAGTATCAAATTCACATTAAGAGAATTAATGTAAGGACAGAAGAACAATGTAGAAATGAAAGGATCAGTTTAGACTTAGTTTAGGAAATAGAGATTTAAGATTTAATATTCTTGGTGTTAAAACACTGCTTAGTTGTGTTTCTTTAACATTAGTTATTCTAACGTTAGTTGTCCTGATATTCCCTAAGAATGGGGAATATAGGAATTGCTTTAAGAAAATTGCTGTGTTTCCAGATGGGGCTGGTACCCCTGGCGGTGTTGTATGTAGTGCTCCTCTCTCAGAATCCCATGAGTCTCTGAGCATCTCTCCTCCTGGGCGCTCTGGAGAATTCTCCCTACTCTGCTCCATTTAGACGACCCCAGTATTCGATGATGCTGTGTGCAAGTGTCTGTTGGTGGAGAAAGTGCACGAACAGCCAGTTCCGTAATAGTTTTCTGTTGTGTGCAGGTTTGCAGGTGCTAAAGGATTCGTCATACCAGCAGCTACGGGTGCTGAGTCTTAAGGTTAAGTAGTGTCTTAGATTAAGGCGGATAGACTCAGTAGCTCAGGGCACAGGCTGCATTCCTCCAGCTCTGAAGCCTCAAGGTCCAGCATGAGGGTACTGATCAGAAGTGTCCTCCTTTCTGCTATTTCTTCACGTGGCATAGAGAAGAGTGGGATTTGCTGAGGTCTTTATAAGACACTAATCCCATTCCTGGGAGCTCCAGCCTTATGATGTTAACTTCTCTCATAGCCCTACTTGCTAGCTCCATCACACTGGGGATCAGGAGTTCAAAGTGTGCATGGCTGAGGCATACAAAAAGTGAGTCTCTCGTGTTCTGCTACTGGGTCTCCTAACTCACATCCCTCATTTGCCTAAAATCAACCTCAAGGTATGATTTATACTCAGGCAAATTTGTCTTCAGCTCTAAGTTTAGGGAAGGAAGCAAGTTACCAACTTCCAAAAAAGCAGTGACTCCAAAAGGATTAAACAGGAAAGGAAAACAGCACAGCAATGGTGAAAAAGCCAAACTCAGCAAACACAATGCACCTTAGACTTGAGCAGGTGTCTTTAGCTCAGTTACCTTACCATCCAGGACCCTGGTACCTTCAGCGACAGCTGCCGAAGAGAGTTCATTTGTGGCTCTCGCTGGGGTTGCAGCCAGGTCGGGTAGGGAATGAAAGAGTATTTCATCACACGTTTCCAGTGAGGGGTAATGCTTACTCTCAGTTAACTGGCTGGGGGAGATAGCAGTGGTAAAGCCTGTCTGAAGTTTCATCATCCAGTGACCTCAGTCTCATACATTAAGATGCAAACAGTTGTGTACTTTCTGACAAACTGTGTCAGTATATATTGTTAGTGAAAAACTAGTTTCTTGTCCGTCATCTTGAATAACAAGATCAGAAGCTATGTCTTGTGGCTCCTCTCTTTAATCTCAGCACTTTAGGAAGTTGAGGAAGGGGAATTGTTGGAGTCTGAGGCCAGCCTAGGTTACAGAGAGAGACCACCCCCCCCAATGGAGACTAGCTTTCATCTATACCTGTTTCTTACACATAACTCCTTCTGTTAAAGTGACCCCCAAGGTCAGATGGCCTGATGCTCACGTCATGAAAGGACAGCAGACTCTGAGAGCTTTCGTATTCTGGCAGTGCTGCCCTTTGAGAGTCATTCAGTGTTGGAGAGTGGGTTGAACTGGATCGCCTCCCCATCCCCGTTCTCCAAATGATAGATGGGAAATTTTAATTCCTGAAACCAAGCTTATAACTTTAAGAACACCCAGGACTTCCAGCGATCAGTAGAAGCTGGAATTAGGAAGGAAGGGCACACCTCTTAGAGTAATTCTTAATGTCATCCCACTGTGGATTTTTTTGTTTTGTTTTATAGATTCTGTTAAAATATGGCCATTATTTACTGATATAGGTTGAATAACCTTCATCCAAAATGCTTGGGAGTTTTTTTCTAGACTTACTACATGCATACATGCATATGTACATACATACGTACACACACACACACACATACATGTGCTATACGAATGGAACTCATGTCTAAACACAGTTCTGTTTTGTGTAATATTTTTAATGATTTTGTCATGAAACAGAGTTTCATGGTTTAAAAACTTCTTTCTTGTTGTGTCAAGCTCCATAACTTAGATTTTGGCACATTTTGCATTAGGGATACTCAGCTTGTGAAAGGCTTTTTTAAAAATCCACGTATTTTACAGTGCTTCCAGATCTTGTTCATGCTGAAAAACAATAACCCCCAGCTTTGTGCTCTGGACTGGGATGTGCTCTGTGCCCCCTACCCTACTCTGCTCTTTCATTCACCGAGATGTATTCTTGGGCCAGCCATGGGTTTCACGTGCTTCCTCACCTATACCTAAGCTGCCAGTGTGAGTTTCTCAGGGTTAGTTGTGAAAACTGAATGTGATTGGAGGCTCAGTGAAAAATACTGGTGAGAACCCGTTAGCTCCTGCACAGGTGTTGTTCCCTCTCCCAGCGTTGTTGGGAACTCAGGATTCACAGGTAGCAGCAGTCTAGGGCTTGTCCTGCCATGCCCTTGGCAGCATAGCTGTAGCTCTGGGTAGTGGCGCCTGTCTTCTTCTACATGCTCATCCTCATGAAGGGAAGGCCTGGTCAGCTCGCCAGGACTTGCGGTGACTCTGCTTAGGCTCTGTTCTTACTAGGCCTCTCCATTTGCTGAATTTTAAGTATATCTCATTTTATTTGATGGACGATATTTTTTCAGGGTGTTCCTAAAAGTTATAAATGATGCACCTCTGTCCATGATAGGGCTCCATCCCTAGCTTGAAAAATAAGCAAATCAGAAACCCATGAGTTGTATTTTATATAATCTGCATGTTTCACTTACTGACATGAGTGGATATTCTGTCCACTTAGGTTGTTTTTCATTTCCCACCATAATCAGTTGGGGGTAGCATGATAAATAGCCAGTAATAAAAATGGTTTCTTTTAACAGACCTAATTATTTAGAACAAATGATACCAATGTTCACATTGAAGAATTAACTCGTTAAAATGCTTTCTTTCCTACTCCAGCTAGAGAAACTAACCAGTATGGTAGGTTTTGTTTTATGAACAGTACTCACTTTATTTAGGAGTTTGTTCAGCTGCTGTTTTTGACCTGTCTAGTCACCAGTGCCCACTTTTGTCATGTCCCCTCATCATGCTGCTGTTCCTCTCCTAGTGGGCCTTTGGAGTGACACTGTGGGAGCTCATGACTCTGGGCCAGACGCCCTACGTGGACATCGACCCCTTTGAGATGGCCGCTTACCTGAAAGATGGTTACCGAATAGCCCAGCCAATCAACTGCCCTGATGAACTGTGAGTGTTTTGGACATCTTGGACATGAGCTTGATGAGTTTACTATGTTATAAAAGTAGGAAAGCAAGTTCCTGTGTCCACACAAAACCTCCTCTTGAGAAGAATGGATCTTCAGACATGACACAGACCTTGAGGAGAACAGCAGTCACTTTTTAATGCCCTTGGCATCTTGTGTCAGTGGTATATAATCTTAATTATTAAAAGGTGACCTGCGATTCTAATAGACTAGTGAGGAGACCTGATGAGATGCTGTGTCAGTTCCCTGAGACTTGTCCAACCCGATGAAAAGCCTCTATACTTAGCAAAGCTTTTCTTGGTGTCCAAATGCAGTTTACCAGCACCCACCAAGAAGACAGGTACAGTAGTGTGCGTCTGAGACCTTCACACAGGGCGGGTGGACAGGCAGATCCCTGAAGTTTCTTGGCTAGCCATTTTAGCTACATCTCTGAACTCCAAGTTCAGTAAGAAAGAAAGAAAACAATAAAGAACAAAATCAATGCTGACCTCTGCTCTCCACATACACGCACAGACACGCATGTATACAACCACACAGACATGTGTACATACACCACATGATGGTAAACATAGAGGGACAGGCACCTTTCTCATTGTGATCTGGCCTTCCTTAAGGAAGATGCTAAGGGCTAGTGAGTGACATGTGCCTCCTGACTCCATCATCATGGCAGTGGGGTACATGGGCTGGTTGGGATTGTGGGCACAGAAATGTGTTGTCTACAGAGGCCCCAAGTGTTTCCCTGCCAAGTTTAGTAGTAGTTTTGCTGTAGATACTTGAAGTAACACGTCTTCTAGTTCTTCCTCAGCAGTGTCCAGGACAACACAGGCTGTTAGTCTGTGTTCTATGTATTTACACGAAGCTCTGTAGTCCCAGTAACTTAGCTTCTGTTCATCCTGAAACTGCTAGCACATGGTACAACTAAGCAGTTGCTCACGGCTGGCCTCCCACCGGCACGTTTGAACAGAACACACAACTGGCAGGGGGCTGAGCGAGGCCTGACGTGTTTCCATGTCACTCTCCAGGTTTGCTGTGATGGCCTGTTGCTGGGCCTTGGACCCAGAGGAGCGGCCAAAGTTTCAGCAGCTGGTCCAGTGCCTCACAGAGTTCCACGCTGCCCTGGGAGCCTACGTCTGACTTCTCTCCCGCTCACCACTCAGAAGAAAGTGCCTGTCTGTCGTAGACGCTCAGCGTGTGTGCAGCGCCTGCAGGAGCACAGTTGTCTCCCAGAACACCCAGCCTTAGGAATGCTTTCAAACCTGAACTTTAAAGACAACTTAACAATGCAGAGTCTTTTCTAGATACCACTTTTACTAGGTTGAACCAAAAGGGGTTTTGTAAATTTTTTGGCCAAAAAATTTTTTTAAAATATAGTTACTTTGGACTAGGGGGTGCATTCTTTAAAAAAAAAAATAAACAGTTTTAAAAATTATTTAGACACAGATATTTGGAATAAATAGCTGTCGTAGTGCCAACTGCTTTTATTTTTAATGTTTCACTTCATTGAGGTAACGTAGGCGACTCACCTCTAAAGCTATTTTAATGTTTTGATCACTACTTTTGGGAATGGTTTGTCTTCAAAATGCGGTACTTTTCTTAGGAAAATCAACATTACAGAGGTGTCTGATTTGCCTTATGCAAGGAAAGATATTATATTAGCAAAAGGAAAATTGAAGAAAAAGTAAAAAGGAAGAGGAATTTAAAAGTAAAAATAAAAAAGAACTTATGGCCCCTGCATGGAAAAGTGCTCGTTTAGTGAACATGGTGCTGCTCATGTTTGCAGGGGAAGCATCTAAGTTCATCACGTCTCAGCTGCTTCCTGGGAGCTGGAAGAAGGCTTGGGGCAGACCCGTAGAACACAGTGGTGACCTTATTTATTTTTGCTCCAGACAGTGACCCCTCTACTGCGGCGGGTCCCTCTGTGCACATCTGGGTGGAGCTATGCATAGAGCCGGTTCTCTTCCGTTGTGGGTTTGGGGTTTTCAGTTTTGGTTTTTGGTTTAAATTGGTAATTTTTTATGCTTATCTTCAAGGCTGACTTAAGTATAAATCTGTTTTTTTAAAACACTTGAAAAATTAAAGGACTCATTTTATATGTTGGTATTCAAAATACTGCTCATAGTGTGTGATTGTTGATTGTGTCTTGAAAGTCGTTGAGTATGCAACAGCTGGATGCTCACATTTTTGTCTCCAGAGAGTTTGACTCCGGTTCTAAAACCCTAAAAGAAAAACAGCTGACTCTGCTCAGTTGCCGTGCGTGGCCTGTTAAGAAGTTGGAATTACTCCTACAAGGAAGTATGGAAAAGAGAGCCTGTAAATGGCATGTATGTAGTTACACACAGGTTTAGTCTACATAAGGAAGAGTCACCTGGGCCTGTGAAGTGACTGGGCTACATCCGCTGCCTCTGTGGCCATTCTCTCAGGGATGTAAGGGAGAACATGGGTCTGGTATATTAAAATAAGTCTTAGGAATAAAGAGAGTATCTGAAAAGACAGCTTCCACAATACAGTGCTCCTACAAGCAAGCCAGGAACTCAGCATCCTGCATACCGTGTTCCCGCATACAGTATCCTGCAAACAGGCTCCTGCATATGGTATCTTATATACGGCCTAACTTGCTGGTGTTTTGTTTATGATGTGCCTTGTCCTCAAATGTCTGGGTTTTAAAATGGGTCTTTCCCTTTTGTAACTTAGGACACTTTGTTAATAGCCTGCATCTTAGAAGGGATCCAGTCAACAAGTACTAGCGTGTACATTACACAGAGTAATTCAGCATTCGGTCAACGAGTATGTGCATTACCTCCACAGAGCAGGTCAGCTCTCCCCCACTTCCAACACTTGGTGCACCCTTGTTTTCAGATGAGAACAATGTTTAGAAATCACGGTTCTCTGTACAGACATTGTTTTAAAAGTCAGTGTGCCTTGGAGAGATGGCTCCAAGGCTAAGACTGCTACCACTCTTGTAGAGCACCTAAGTTTGGATCCCAGCACCCATGGCAGGCAGCTCACAGTCACCTTTTACTCCAGCACCAGGGGATCCCTCTGGCCTCCTCAGGCACCAGGCATAACAGACTCATGAAGGCACATCCTCATACAGCTTCAGGGTAACGTGTTGCTGTCTGACTTGTGTCCCAGTTAAGCTGTACTTCCATTTCCTTTGGGGTTTTGTTACCTATGCGTGTGCATGCTCTTTTGTTTCAGTACATGTTTTTATGGAACTCTTTGGAGATGGGTGACAAGGAAGGAAGAGTTCCAGTTTTCCATGGCCAATCCTCCAGTGATTTGTAAGGCTTGTGCACACTACTGGACACCGCCCTCCATGCCACCAAAAATGTAGGTTTTTAAAAAAGAAGCAGATTGATGGAGTAGAAGATGTGACCACAAACTATCTCTGCTGACAACACTTTAAAAAGTTTTTGGTACAGTACCTTGCTGTGTAGCTCAGGCTGGGCTCAAATCTGCCTCTGCTTTCCAAGCGCTAGGATTACAAAGTAGATGCCACCACACCATCTCTTAGTGATTTGTTTCTAAAGCAGTAAGGGCATCTCCAGGATAAAACAAAACAGCAAAACAACAACAATAACAAAACAAACAAACCAGGAAGTAAACACAGTTTGAAAGTCCATCGTGGTTAAACAAAAACCTAAGATTAATACCATGGTGCCTGAAAGTTACATTTGGAACCAATGTTTCTAGTTATTTTTGTATTTTGGCCTTCTGCTTTCTTGTCACCAAGAATAAGGACAGGCTAATACTAGATAGAGACTTACGTCATAGTGACAGTCCCCAAAAACTATTCACTCCACACATGTTGACGGCCTGAAAATGGCTCCTCTCTAGGTCCCTGTCTCTGTATGTATGTGTGTATGTGTAAGCATGAGGTGGATGTTAAATGTCTTCGTCAGTCTCTCCATCTTCGTTTTTATCTATCTAGCTATCTGTCTGTCTGTCTATGTATCTCTTCCTTCTTTTCTTCCTTCTATCCTTCCTTTCTTTGGTTTTTTTTAAGATTAGGTTTCTCTGTTTAGCACCGGCTGTCCCGGACCTCACTTTGTAGACCAGTTTGGCCTCAGAAATCCGCTTGCCTCTGTAGTGAGTTAAAGATGTGTGCCCTGGTTCTCTTAAGACAGTGTCTTCCTGAACACGGAACCTGACAGTTTTGCTAGATAGGCCCAGGTACCCTTCCAGCTGCTTGTGCTTCCCGAGGACTGGAAGCAGTCACACTGCTTTTCTACTTTGGTGGGTGCTAGAGGTAAGTTTAGAATCTCTGGCCTAGTTTCTGAAAGTGCTTCCCATTAAGCCTGATGGTTAGAGTTCAAACCCTAGGAAAGAGAAAACTGTCTCTTGCAAGTTGTCCTCTGACCTCCACTGTGTGTTGTGGCATGCATGCGAGTGAACACAAACAGATAAATGTCATAAGGAAGACTGTGACAATAACTCAGTTCTCTGTCCTTGCATGATGAGCGCTTAACTGAATGAGCCGTCTTCCCAGCCCCAAGTGCTGTGATAGGAAAATGGGACACCAGATAGCTGAATCCTTGTTTGAGGAAGCTAACATTCTTGTACGATGACATCTTGCTGGAACCTGGCTATTAGACGTTTTCAGAGTTATTTGTATTTTATGTGTTTGAGTGTTTGCCTGCATGTGCATCTATATGCATGCTGTGTGTACCTGTTGCCTGTGGGGACAGAAGAGGATGTCAGATCCCCTGAAACTCATTCCAGTTGTTCGTAAGCCACCTTGTCGGTGCTGGAAATCAAACCTGGTGTCACTGCCAGAGCATTGAGTGCACTCAGTCAACTGAGCCGTCTTTCCAGCCCAGAAGTTGCATCTTGTTAGGTTTTTTTTAAAGGTGGCTTTACTGAGCTATAATGAATATTGTAGCATTAAACAGGTGGGCTTTGGTATATTCATTGTTGAATGGTCATGACTGCAGTCAAATTCGATTTGTTTTGTTTTGGTCTTCATTTTATGGTTTTATTTTGAGACAGGACCTCACTGTGTAGCCTAGGAGGTTCTCACACGGTGGCCCAGGCTGGCCTTGCCTAGCAGCCGTCCTGCTTTAGCCTGCAAATGCTGGGAGAAGGGGGAGTACCACTGTGCCGGCTCCCTGCTCAGATGGATGGCCCCATTTGCAGTCAGCCCCCTTCCTGTCTCTCCCCACCCCCCTCTAGGTGATCAGTAATCTCCTCATCTCATGGAGGCCTGTAGTAAGTAGTCTTTTGGGTCTGACAGTCTTTTACTTAGCACATGGTCTTCGGGGTTCCCATGTTGCGTTATGGTCAGCAAATACTTTGTTCTACTAAAAATTATTCCCTTGTAAGGGTGACATTATCAGTTGGCACTTGCTTGAGAAGACGGAGTTTTTGTTTAATCAGATCCTCACCTGGAAAAGAAAAAAAAAAGAGGCTCTCCATGGGTAAGAGTCGGGAATGGCTGTAGGTGGCTCCTGTGGGGTCAGCCACAGTGTAGAGATGGACTCTTGACCCGGCTTCCTTCAACGATGGCTTTTGCACTTCAGGAGTTATCAAATGTGAAGGGAAGCAAGGTGACCCAAGATTGAAGTCAGCAAAGACCATCACTGAGGAGAAAACCTGGTAAGAGCCACTATCTAAGCATTTAGCTTCTGGCTCCTGGTCCTGAAAGAACTACCAGTACGTACATCATGGCTGCTGCCACTTTGACCTTTGGCCTTCCTCTTTTTGTACCAGCCTGACTTGGTCTTGCAGAGTTACGAATGGTCTCTGTACTTGGCACTGTAAAATCTACCTCGGGTGCTTTTGCTTTGGCTCTGTGATCTAACTACCTAAGTCCTTCGGCCTCTGGAAATAATGCAGAAATCGGCCATATGCCTCTGCAAAAGTTCGAAGTAGATAAGCTTTAAGCCTTTGCCTAATGACACAAATCTTGGACTAGGTCCAAGTCTTTATCTGCATATACAAGAGGTTTGTTAACTTTTTTTTTTTTTTTTTGAGATCAAATCTCACTGTATAGCCTAAACTTCACACACACACACACACACACACACACACACACACACACACACACACACACACACACCATAGGCTTTAGCCTCTTGGGCAATGGGATTACAGCACCATGCCCAGCTGGACATTTAATTTTAATTGTGTGTATATCAGACATCAACATCAGGTATCTTTCCCAGTTGTTTTCCATTACATTATGTTTTGAGGCAGATTCTCTTGCTGAACCTGGAGTTCACTGATTGTCTAGACTAGCTGGCTAGCAAGCTCCGTGGACTCTTGTCTCTTCCTTCCCAGCCACACTTGACTTTTGTGTGTGTGCTGGGAACTGAACTCAGGTCCTTGTGCTTCTGTGACAGGCGCTTTGCTGACTTAGCCATCTCCTCAGCCTCTAGAAGTTTGTCACCTTAAACTAGCTTCACTTAGTCACAGAAGTAAATAAGGAGAGCTTTGGGATTTGTCTTTAGAGACCGGCAGGCTCAAGGGGACATTGGTCAGTGTTTCTGGCTTCACAGAAACACCAGAGTTACTATTATGAGGAAAGATCCGTTGGCCCCAACTTGTCTGGAGCCAGAATGTCCTTGGCCTGACCAGGTCTAGGAAGTGGAGTGCATAGTGTGAGTGTTTTAAGTGTTCTGTGTTGGAATCTCTAGGCAGTGTCCCACTGGCCTTGACTCCCCATTTCCCCTCAAGGTGCACAGATATCTTCACTGAAGGAGAGGGTTGTGTATTTGACCTGACAGCCATTTTGGTCACCTAAACAGACTCTTGTTCTATGGTAAATGCTCCCTTGGGACCCTCTTCACCTCTTCTGGGAAGGCAGGAAAAGGAAGAGACAGGAGCCTGGCCTCCTGGGCTTGGTGGGAAGCTCTCCACTCCACCTCCCCTGACCACTCAGGTCTCCGCACGCTCTCGGCTCCTGTTGTTGCTGCTGGCCTCCCCCCCTGGCTCATGCTTTGCATGTCCTTATTGAGGGAACACTGTTCTCTTTCCACAGGATGTGGCTCTTAGGTGCATTAAAACAACATAAGATCGGGAAGTAGATATAAGTACTGGATTTTCCCATCACCACCTCAGTGTAGTACTGTGTGTTAGAGATGGGAAGCTGATTAGATAACTCCTTATTTTACAAATGAAGGAAATGAAAGTCGCTTTTTGCTTGCAGGCATATGATGTAGAACCGGCTGTTTCTTGTGTTGGTGTATTATAGGAGGTGGGTATGTTTTTCAGGAAGGGGAATTAATTTGGTAGGTCCCTGACCAACATCCTATTAGTAGGCATTTTAATAAACTCCTGTCAAATGAGGTCAGATTCATGTATTTGGTTTTCTAAACCCATGAACAGAGTGCTATTATTGGCCAAAACCTTAAAAAACCAAGTTGCTGGGAGGGAAGGTTCCGAGGTAAATGGGCAGATGTGCCATGAGGGTCTAACATCAAGAAGTTCAGACTTTGGTCTGAGGACAATAGAAACTCAATAAAAGGCTCACATCAGAGATGCAGCCACGTGTGATTTAGCAGTGTTTGTGGCAGGCAGCTGTTGCCACTGTACATCAGGCCTGGTTCTAACCGCCAACAGTCCTGCAGAGTGACCTTATTTCCACTTTACAGTTGAGGAAATCCAAGTTGGGCTCAGTTGCTGAGTAATGCTTCATCTTAATCCAGGGTGTCTGGCCCAGTACACTGTGCCACTCAGATGAGGGGAGAGTTTGCAAGGGAGGTGGGACATCTTAGGAGACCCTGCTTGTTGGTTCCAGCATTTCTAGTGATGTAAAAGGTAGTGTTGGCGTACGAAGTACCAGGTTGGGGAGGAGCTTGTAAACCTTATAGGAGCTTGAAGTATTATGGAGGGAAATTAAAAAGGGAGCTGGCAAGAGGCAAGTAAGAATGGGGCACAGCTGAGGTAAATCATTGGTACTACCCTGGCTGGTCAGCGAGTTTTTCTTCAGAAATTTGGCTATGGTGGAATCTGCTACAGCAAACAGTAGATTGAGTAATTGTTTCCTTCTTACATTGTAGTCCGAAGTGAGGAGGGTGGCTACGGGCCCATCATCCTTGCATCCTGCCCTTCCTATCAGAGGTCATTTTAATGTGGTTGCATGACCAGTGCTGGGTTGCAAGCACATCACTGCAGCTCCCAGACGAGGGTATGAGTGAGAAAGGTCCTTATCAGCAAGTGAGAGAAAAGCCACCCACTCACTTCTGCTGACATCCACTGGGAAAGACTTGGGTACCAACTCAAGGATATCATTTAGAAAGGAGTTCTACTAGGCAGCTAGCTGGGAGAAAATAGTCTATCAAACAGCAGTCTATTGGAAAAGAGAAATGTTGACAGAGGAGCTGATCAGGAAGTTGGGGTTTTCTGGACAGGTGTGAGGCTAGTAGTGTTCCGGAGCTTAGTTACCTAGCCACGCGCTCCGGTTACCCCAAGATACTGAAGATCTTAGTACCTTGGGCCTGAGAGTTTCCAGTGCAAATATGGGATGAAAGCAGAAAATAAACGGATGTGAACTGCTGTGTGGCTGGGGGAGAATCTGGGTTTGAGCCCAGTGTGCCTTACTTCTGGAAGATAGACTCCCTGCAGCCATGGTTTAGGAGGTGATGGGTTTGGGTGGAACAGTCTCAGCGTGGTGTGGTCAGGCATGACATCTAGCACACAGCACCCTCTGCTCTCCGCTGGCTTGCTCTGAGGTGACTGAAGGAAAGAGAAGAGCTTGTGTTTGTTTATAGTTAGTGGTGGTTTCAGTTCATACAGGATAAACCCTCTTGCTTTTGAGCTTGTAGCAAGGCAGTGTGGCACAATATGGCATGGCAGGGCATATGTAGTGGACTAAGTAGTCCCTGTATGGAAGGCAGAAACCAGACAGAAAGGAGATGCCCAATACTTATAAGAAAGGTATGACCCCTCTTGGCTGGAAGGCCTCCTCTGAAAAGTTCTACACCTTACAGTTATGCTTTGAACTAGGGACCAAGCTGTAACACATGGACCTTTGTGGAGACATTAGCCCAGACTGAAGCATCATCTGGTCCCTGACCTAACCTTCACAGATGGTTTCTTTTCTGTATACCTCATAGACACACGCCTGCCTTGTGCCTGCATTTACAATCTTATCTGTGTAACGTTGCTCCTCCTCCCATCCCCTCGGAGCTCCCTGTTCTACAAAATCTGCCTCTCAAGAGGTGATTCAGGATCCTTAGTCTCCGCTTTCAGTCTGACCACCACCAAGTCCACACTCCCCCAACCCCAGCTACTGATACAACCCAAGTGTCACATGAGCAGATGGGGGCATTTCACATTAAACCACATAAGAGGCAGAACCTGCTGTAAGCCTGGGTGTGTTTCCTGAGCAGCCGGCCATGTTAGAGGCCGCTTGGCCCTCTTGACACCAGGACTGTCCAGTTGGCACCCCAGTTCTGTCATCATCCTCACCCTCTCTCTTGCACTCTGACCCTGCTTGCCCCCCTCCCCATCCTCCTCTCCAGCCCCTCTCCAGCTTCCCTTGAACTCAGTTCTATTCACAGCTCCTCCTCCTTGCCAGACGGTGTTCCGAGATATCTTCTCTATCAGAAGAGCTTCATGTCGGCCTCCTATGCTCTTTCTGGACCCCTTCAGGATTGTTCTATGCATGCTTTTCACTGCCAATGACTTTCTCAACTTCCCTCACCCCTCCCTGCCTTCCTGTTAGAGTGAGTTGCCACCTCCCGGTGAGTCACCTCCACTCCACTCAGTGTCTGCCCTGATGTGGGCCAGGGTTCTTACTTCTTGAGGTGATGGCTCCCTTTGCAATCCCATACACCATAGGTCCAGATTCAGTGACATTTTCTCCATGCCTTGTGTCAGCACACCATCCGCTTGAAATGCCTTCTGCAGCTTTGACTTTTCAAATCCTGCTTTTAATACTTGTTCTTAAATGGTCAAACCTCCCTCCTAGCCCACTACCCACCAGAGGCAGTGGGAAACAGGTTATTAGGATATGGGGGCACTGGGACCATTTAGAAATTGTTCTTTGAAGTGAATCCTATCTGCGTTGTCAGGGGACCAGCAGTTCAGGTCACAGGAAGCAGCAGCTCGATCCACTCACAAACACTTCACGAATACACCAGCGGTCCAGTTTGGTGGTATTGGGATAGCAAACACGAATCACCAGCGGTTGCACGACCTAGCAGAGACAGCCAAGCCTCAGCCAAATCTTCAGGAGTCAGCAGGAGGGACCAAGACCACCAGGGACACGAGGAGAAGTTCTCGGCTGTGCCTCTCCCTACAAAGCCAAGATTAGTGAAGACTCGGGACGAGGAAGCATTGCAAAACCAGCTGTGCAAGCAAGTCAAACCAAGCCTGTGTCACTGTCCACTGAGCCCTATTTATACAGCCCTCCAAACATCTTGTGTCCCCCATGGGTCTTGTCTCACCACAGGTCTTCCTCAGCGTGTGAGGCCGTCTTTACTAACATCACTGCCAATCAGCCCGAGTCCGTGTAAGTGGCAAGAAGCCACAGGAACCTCTCAAGCAGTTTTTATTTTTGTTTTTGTTTTTGTTTTTTTGTTTTGTTTTTATTTATTTTTTTTGTTTTTTTTGTTTGTTTGTTTGTTTTTTTGGTGCATTTCTGTCTATGGAGCCACAGCAAATGGAGCTCAACAGTGCGTGTAAGGTGAACCAATACCTGCATGTCAGTAGTGAAGAATTCATCACATGTGCTTTCACATGCTTGCTTTAGCAAAACATCCTTCCGTGCATGTCTGCTCCCGTGAAATGTTCCTTGGTGTCACTGACTTTCCAAAGAAACCACAAGTTAGCACTGTAGCCTTCCTTCCATACTTAGTTCTTCTGCTGCTTGAGCCTCCACCTTCCTCTCCCTCAATTTTAGATTCCTGTGGTTCCTGTGCCAGTCTTAACACCTGCCCATCAGTGGTCTTTTTGGTGCTCAGCACCTCTGCAGACCATCTGGTACCTCTCAAGCCCGACACTGAACTTAGTCCACACTGAACTTCCTCCACAGGGCCACCAGGAAGCCACCCTTACTGCTTCGTAGTGCTTCCTGAGCCATCTGTGGGCAGGACTTGTCTCTTGACAGTTCTCTCCAGACTTCATTGCCCTGACAAGCTTCCACACCGACACCCCTACCCCACCCCCACTATTGGTTACACAGGGTTTTTTATTATCTGTTCTGATAATCACTCAGGCTCTAAAAAATTGTTCTGGTTCTGTTCAACCAGTGATACAAAGGATCATGTGAACTAAGAGGCACCAGTGCTTGCTTGTGCATGTGTGTGTGTGCGTGTGCATATGTGTGTGTAGGGAATATATGTTCGTACTAACTATTGTCTTTCCTGAAACAAAAAAGGGGGCTACTCCATCCCCTCTGAAATTTCCTTTAGCCTAAAATTTATTAAACATTACTTCTCTCTGAGAAAATACACTTATGGAATTCAATATTCTAAAAGTTTGTATTGGCAAAAAAACAAAACAAAACAAAAAGGCCTAAATATATTCCAAAGGCTTAAAGGAAGCTATCCAGACAGGGCTGGCCAACCCCCAAAACAGAGAGATGGACTCTTATCCTCAAGGTTGACCTGCAGAGGGAGCCATGGATAGTGGTTTGTCTTTATTTTATTTTTAATGAGAACCCTGCTGGTAGGGGGCTTTCCCACAGCCTGTCTTTATGGTGCCTCTCACACTCTGGCCCAGAATTGCTCAGTCCACACCGTACAGGTAGTCCCAAGAGTTGCTTTCCTAGTAGAAGTAGAAACTTCCTGGCATGACCCTGTCTGTATCCAGCCTGAGACCACTGGGCGCCTCCTGGGGTTGGGCTGCAACCCGTGGCTGGGAGCCACTGAGGAAATGGCCTGTGACCTGACATCGGTCATGTCCTGCTTCATCAGCTCTTTCACAAAACATCACCTAGAACGCCTTTCTAGAGCTGACACTGCTGGCTGACTTCCCCTGGGGGTGGGGGTCGCTGCGCTGTGCCTGCAACACGAGTTTTCAACAGAGGCCTGTCTCCATTCAGCAATAGGTTCCTTGTAACTTTTCTTTTTGGTAGTGAAATGAATGCAAGGCACCTTGTTACATAGTAAACAAATACACTTTCTTACCAGGCACAGGCTACTAAAAAGTTGCTTTGAAATTGTCTAGTGAAGTTCTACTGAACTGTACTCAAGTACTTGCTGCGATAAGCATTTGATTTCTTTCCTGTTTGAGAGAAAATCTCAAACTCTGAATATAGGCTCGGGATTTATGGATGGGTCGATAAAGTCTTAACAGTAAGAAGAATAAAACTAGTTTCGAAGGCCTTTTCCTATTACAGCAACCCTGTCTTCCAGGGATATTTTAAAATGTCATGCCTCATGTTAACTCTGTCCTCAGACGGGCAGTAACCAGCCATCTGCCTCAGCTCTGTCTTTATCCACTGACAAAGAATGCACTTAGGTCTGAAAGTTCGGTAGTTGTGTTGGTTTGTTTGTTTGTTTTTCTTTAATAAAGGCTGCACTTACTTTGAGACAGAGTCTCATTAAGTAGCCCTGGCTGTCCGGGACTCCCTCACTTGATCAGGCTGGCCTTGAGCTCACTGAGATCCTTCTGCCTCTGCCTCCCCTGAGCTGGTGTTAAAGGTGTGAGCCACCACCGCCCAGCCCCATAAATTACATTTATCATTTTATGGGTCTCTTCCTCTTCTCTTGTCCTCTTCCCCCTTTGTCCCTTCTCTCCCCATCCCCCTACCCCCTCTCTCCATGTGTTCAAGGCTGGCCTCTATGACTCTACTCCTCTTTCTCTACCCCTACTACCCTCTTGACTCCCCTCCCCATTCCCTGAATAAACTCTATTCTATACTTTTCTTAAAAAGTATTTTATGACAGCAGGAAAGCAACTCAGACAGTAACTTACGTCCAGGAAGGCTTGTTTTCATGTGTCTGTTCAATCCATTGGTCAGACTCCTTCCCGGTCCTGCTAGGTCAGGTTCCTTGGGTGACATTCAGTCAGGGGCTTGGAATCTGCATCTTGCCTTGAAAACTGTCTTGAAACCAGACATAGTTCCACATTTCTGTAACCCCAGAACTCTAGAGGCCGAGGAGAGGATCTAATAGAGGCCAGCCTGAGCTACATGGAAGCATCTTGTCTCACCAAAACAAATAGAAAACACAAAAGGAACAAAATGGCAGTTCGAGGGAAGAGGGTAACCCAACCCAACCATTCTGGGAATTACAGGCCTCAAACTTCACAAGGCCCTCAGCATCCTTGTTCAAGTTCACTACTGCTATAGTTAGGATCTGGAATGTCTCCACAAAAAGGTTCATGTGTTGAAGGTTTGGTCCATGGCTGGTGGTGCTGTTTAGAAAGGTTCAGGAACTTCAGGAAATGGTATCCAGCTGAAGGAGAGAGATCACTGGGGACTAGAACTTCTCCCTAGTGCCTCTCCCTCCATGCCCCTCCCCCCACCTCTCTGCCTTCTGTCTTTACAGGATGCTCTCTGCCAGGATGTTCAGCTGTGCCTCAGGCAAAGGACAACTAAGATTGCAGAGCCTGAAGTCATTCATTCTTCCTTCTACACTGTCCCATCATGCATTTTGTCCGAGTGATGAAAAGTCAGTTATACTTTGTCTTTTCATAAACTTACAACTCCTTCCCATTCTCCTTTCTCCTCTACCCCTCCCAGCTTCCCTTCCTCCTTCTCCCACACACCTCTCTCTGTGAGACAAGGTTTTATTTTGTACTTTAAATTGCAATTTTCTGTATTACCTAGACTGACCTTGAAATCTTCCAAAAGAGCATCCCTGGCTCTCTTCATCCCTTCCAACCTCACCTCATTCTGGAGACCATAGGAGACACCAGAAAGCATATCTTTGCTCTCTATGCTACCAAATGTATGAATGTATTGATATGTATTGTGATGTTGTAGCATGATGCAGCGGGAAGGGGTGCCTTGGCAAACACCCATGCTGAGGCATCCCTCCCACCCCTAAGCCTTAGGACTGGTTTAGTATGAAATGAGGTTTATATGGGGCATGAAAAGGGATTCTGGGAAAGAAATGGGACAGAGAAGGACAGAAGGAGTCAGGAGAAAGAAGGGGAGAGACCAACCAGGAACACATAGACAGGGAGGAAGAGAAAGAAATGGAAAGGGGAGGAACCAGCCCTTTTATAGCAAACCAGGCTCCTACCTACCTGGCTGTTGCTAGGTAACTGCTAGGCAGTATGTGTGCACATCTCCCTCTCCTAGGGTGGGAAGGCATCCCAGCCTGAGAAAAGCCAGTCTGGCCCTTGCTCCCTCTTGCCTTCCCAAGGACTCTGTTTTCTCTGTCTATTAGATCTGTGGTCTCAAACTGGAGTGAACATCATAGCCACCTGGAGAGTCTGTTTTTTAGGTCCAGAGCCCTGAGCCTCACCCTCAAGGCTGGGAAGGAGCCTGCCAGCCTTCCCACTGTGTCAGGCAGCTGCTGCTGTTAGTCTGAAGACCACAGTGGCTACCTTGCAACAATTGTCAGCTTTGCTAATTATAATCTGTACTGCTTGCTGCTTGTTCCTGGTAAACTGATTACAGGTAATAAAGATCCCTGCAAAGCACATGGTGCTCTATTGTTGAAAAACAGGTTAGTCGCCCCATGTCAGCGTCATTGCAGATGGAGGGACCGTGAGATCGGGAGTGCTGGTTTGCAGACACTCTGTTCCTTTGAGTTCACAGGCCTACAAAAATAGCCAAGTGTTTTGAATGTGCTCAATTCCCACTTTACATAGCCGTAAAAAGATCCGTCAGAGCTGAGGAGTTTCATTTGAGAGAGTTCGGGACAGTTTATGGAGGGCTCAGTGCTTCCTAGGATGTCCATCCATAGCCTCAGGATAGCAGATGTCTAGACTTGTGAGTGCTCACAATGGCTTCTGGTCACAAAAGCCTGAGGCCTGAGAGGAGAGGCCATGACATCATGACTTCTCTTCCTCTCCTGGGGCCTCTGGGGTCTTAGTCAAATCCCATGACCATGCCAAGTGTCCCTACTGAAAGGGCGGCTGCGCTAGTCATCTGGGTTATTTATTGCAGTGAGATGGTGTGGCAGACAGTACTCTCCAACTGTTTCCTGAGAGTAGCTGGAGAACCTGCTGGGACAGACTGAGGACACGGACATAGACTTCACCTGTTTGTACTGTGGATTAAATATGTGACAAACATACAAAATGTTAGATCTCTCAGTGTAGCCTCCACCCCAAATCTTCAGGCAAAGGCTAAAACCAAAATTAAAAAGTCTGCTAGGCGTAGCTGGGCAGATCCCTGTATTCAAGCAGCCCAGTTCAGGAAGCTGAAGGAAGGATGTTGAATAGAGTATCTCCGGCACATGATGGCTGCCTCACTGTTACCAGAAGACAGAACTTGGTATGTCTCGGCCTAAGAGATAGAACAGGTACTCAGTTGGGCAGGCTAGTGGGGCTTCTCAAGGCAGTGTGGCCTGACCTTTAAGGATGTGGCAGCATCCTGTCAGGAACTCCAGCCCTTTGCAGAATAGCCTCTTAAGGGAAAGCCTTCCGAGGGCAGCAAAGAGAAAGTAGCCACATCTGCCACACCTCAGCCCTGGAACAAAAGTCATGTTGTTTCTTTTCATCTGCAACCTGTGGTTAAGATAGCCTGGCTCTGCGGGGCCCAGGAGGGCTGAGTTCAGCTCATAGGACTCGTATGCTCCAATGGGAAGACTGTCCAGAAGAACACTGGCCTTGAGACAGGGCTTCCAGCACTTGCCTTCTCTTCTGTGGACATTCTCCACAGGCCTCAGTCTTGGGCTGTCTTTCTCTAAGGCTCTGTGGGCTATGAAGTCTGTGACCAGGAAATGATGGGACAACAGCCTGATGTGCTGATTTCTTCCTGTGACAGTGCCTCAGGACCCAGTGCCAAGTGTCTTCTTACCTCCCAAGATCCTCCTCTTGACTGAGATAGTAGGCTTCTTGGCTGTGGGGAACTACAGATCGGAGCGCTATGGACTATGGGAAGAGAAGCACCTTAAGGTGTTGCTATTACCAACAGCTAGAGCAAATCAACACAGCCAGAAGGAACTGACTCGGGTTGAAGGAGTTGGGGGTATTTACAGAAGGAGAGAGTGCAAGCTCTGGGAACCTCTTCACACATCCACTGGTGCATTTTCACAGCAACTCCAAGTATCCTGTGCCTGAAATTCCACTTTTGTGCTCTTCCGAGACCTCAGCAGCATCATTAACTTGGCAGTGTATACCTTGCTTACCTGTCTGAACTCCTGGGCTTAGTTCCCTGACTCTCGCAAAGTGCTGTAGGACTCTTGAGTTTCTTTGAGCCTTTGTTGCTTCCATGGGCCCGGCCACATTCTTGCCCTCCTCACCGCCATTGCTAGCACCACCATCACCACCTTCACCAACCAAACTACTGCAGGGGCTGACAGGAAGCCAGTTGGAGATTATGGAACAGACTGGGGCTTCCCCACAGGCCAGTGTTCCTCTGGGTAACCTCATGTTGAGCCTGGAGAGTCCCATAAATCTAATCAACATTCCTGGGCCCCAGAGAGCCAGGCTGTTTCGCCTCATTGTCGCCTAGCACTGACGTCATCAACCTGTGATCTCCCAGCTTGTTTTATCTAATTAGATAATGGTATATTATCACCATTAGTCACCCACCATCATCTCTACCAGCTGTTGGTCCTCTCAAGCTCACCAGGCTACAGAAAGCTGCCTCTACCTCATCCCCTTCCTTCTTCTCCTAGCCAATCCGAGAGGCCCAACCCTGGGGGCGGGGCATGTAGCACAGCCCCTTTCTCCTTTCCGACAGGTCAGGTGAGCCCCTAAAACCAGCTCAGTGCCAGCCAGTCATCCCTGTCTCTGTCCAATCCAGAGGCAGGCCCACCTTGTCCCTTCAGATAATAAAATCTCTGTGATGAGAATCTGGTGTCCGGCTGTGTTCTGTGCTGTATCCGGGTCACTTTATAAGCTCTTTTCTCCCTCCAGACTCCCCACTGTAACTTACCAGGGCCTGTGTCCACCAACTCACCTATTTAAATATTCTTTCCCCTGCCCACTCCAGCTGTGGCTTCTACTTCCGGGCCTCTCCTTTGGCTCTCCAAGTCCACTTGTCTGTCTCCCTGATTTTTGGTACAGCTTGCTCTATGATTTCATTTCTACGATAGATCTAAGAAGAGTGGTTGACATCCAGTCTGTTCCTTTTTGTGTGAGGATGAGAGAAACAGACTTTTCATGACCCTTATGTCAGACAGACGAGATGGCTCAGAGGTTAGGAGCACTTACAGCTCTTACATAGGACCTGGGTTTGACTCTATGTACCCACAAAGGTGATTCACAACCGTCTGTAACTGCAGGGAAGAAATGCCCTCATCCGGCTTCCCTGATACCAGGCACACACATGGTTCAGATACATACATTCAGGTAAAACATTCATACACATAAATAAACGTAAATAAGTCTTTTTTTTAAAGCCCTTCTAGATAACAATATGTGTGTGTGTATGTCTCTCTCTCTCTCTCTCTCTCTCTCTCTCTCTCTGTGTGTGTGTGTGTGTGTGTGTGTGTGTGTGTGTGTGGCCTTTTTAAAAAGGCCTTTGACATTCTCTAAATGTAGCTTTGTCATTTTCTTTAGAAAATTTAAGTGGTTTAGATACACATAGACCTGTGCCATCATCACTATTGTCTAATTTCAGAAGACGCTCTTTGTCCTAGAAAAAACAAACAAAAACAGTACCCGTGCCAATGATGAAGCCGCGTTAAAATTTCCAAGTGAACAACGAAAGGTTGTTTTACTCTTTCAAAAGTGGGAACTTTTTAACAACAAAGAAAGGGAGGGAGGGAAGAGAAAGCCGGCCAAAGGATAGATTTACTTAAAAGCTCATGGCATACCAACCATCAGCCAAGGAAGGGGCGGGACTCACAGGGCCCAAACTTTACCTGTGATTGGCTATGCATAGACTCTGGGAGCCCAGCATCACTGCCTTCAGTTGTGTACGCTCCTGAGTCCAGCTGGTACCAATGACCGATGGCTCCTAATCCATGGTCGCACAGAGGCTGTGATTCCCCAGCATGACAGACATTTATCCCACGGATAAACCATAAGGAACCATAAGCCAAAGAAGCTTTTCTGTAGGTTTCCTTGATCACGGTATTTTTATCACGGCAACAAAAATGAGACTAGCATGTGTACTCATTATTGGTTTGTATATTTCTGTTCAAGAAATGCCCTCAAATTCTTTTCCCGCCTTAAAACTGTGTCTTATGTTCTTTTCCCGCTGTTAAGATGAAACGCTCTAGTGAAAGCAATTTCAAGGACAAAAAGTTTAGTTTGGTTCCCAGAAGGATACAGTCCATCACAGCAGGGACGTCCAAGCAGCCGGAGGGGCATAAAGATGCTGCTGAGCACACTGGATCTACAAGCAAGAAGCCATCAAGACGAGCAAGGAAAAGTAGAGGGGACGAAATTTGAAGACAGCCAAATATTTTTCCATACTTACAATTAAGACCCTAATGCTCCACAATTGGGTACATTCAGAGTGTTACAGCAGCATACTACATTCACAAGCACACATAAAAGAACAGCCAACTTTTCATCAGAAATCACACAAAGCAAAAATATCTCTAAAGAAAACTCCTAGAATTCCTTATTGGCTAAAAGAAAATTATCTTTAAAACTGTTAGCTTTCTGTTATATAATAAATGCCTTAAATAAAGAAAAAAAAAGCCATCAGCAATGAATGTATGCAGGGTGCTGCTCTTCTCCCGTTCGCAGTCTGGGATCCCAGCTAGGGAATGGCCCTGCCCATAGTAGGAAGAGCTCCCCAATCACGCCAGCCAGGACCCACAGGCATGTCCAGAGGTCCATCTCCCAAGTGACTCTAGATTCTGTCAGGTTGACAACCAACACCAGCCACCACAATTACTTTATTTATTTCTGAGTTCGAGACTGTTTAGTTTTGTTGTGACAGGCTCTCTCTGCGTAGCCCTGGCTGTCCTGAACTGGCAAAGCAGAACAAGCTGACCTGTATTTTGAAATGAGCTCCATTTTCAAAATGTTTGCATTGCTAGTGAGGTGCCCTTCCCTGGGGCAACCAGCTTCACTCTTCCTGTGATATTCAGACATTTTGGTGT
This sequence comes from Micromys minutus, assembly GCF_963924665.1. Lineage (NCBI taxonomy): Eukaryota > Metazoa > Chordata > Mammalia > Rodentia > Muridae > Micromys > Micromys minutus. The sequence goes on from NC_137956.1 coordinate 34,063,816, forward strand.
ATTTTAAGGTCATATATATTCAGTCACAGTTAGATGTAAACCTAGGATTTCAGAAGCAGTATTATTCATTATTGTATTATATATAATACATAACTATTAATATAATTATATGATGTATATTCTATAATATATGTATAATGTATAAGATGCATACTATTATACATTATTATGCATTTATTGTTATATTCTATTACTATGTTATTATATACTATAATATGTAGGTTCTGTACCCAGGCTTCTTATTCTTTGCATTCTTCCTCTGACATCCTGTTTCCCAGAGCCTCTCTTCTTAGCTTGCTGGCTGTGACTAAAGTCCTGCCTTTGGTTTTCTACTTCCCACAACTATACTGTTTTGGGCCAAGTCGGGAAGAGACAAGAGCAATTGGGAGTTTCTCATCCTCTGGGGACAGTTTTGAGCAGTCTAATAAAAGAACAATATTCCCTGAGCCTTGGAGATGGTTCAGTGGTTAAGAGCACTGGTTGCTCTTGCAAAGGACATGGGGTTTGACTCCCAGCACCCACATAGTAACTCTCAGCTGTCTGCAACTCCATCTCCAAGGGATCTGACTCCCTCTGACCTCCTCAAGTATCTGCAAACACATGGTGTACATAGTATGCGCAGGCTAAACACTCATAAACAACAAATAAAATAAGCCTGATAAAAAAAAGTAGATCATCCCTCTTCAGTGTCTTTCCCTGAGGATTGCCTGGTGGAGACACTTGGTTATTTTCCTTTGCAGTTGGTATCTTTTGTTTCTTCTTATCACTAAAATTCCTGATATACTTTTTGGCTGTTACTCCTTATCTGGTCTGTATGCTGAAAACGCTTTTCTCCTAGTCTGTCAGTCTTTGAAAATTACACTTGTTTGAGACACTATCTATGGGAAGGGCCCTGGCTGTCCTGGAACTCACTATGTAGACCAGGCTAGCTTCAAACTTACGGAGATCTGCCTGCCACTGCCTCCAAAGTGCAAGGACTGAAGGCGTGCGCCACCACGGTAGGCTGAAAGTTGCATTTTATCTGGTTGTCCTCTCATAATTTTTGCACCAGGAATTTATTAACTCTTCTCTTTGTTATTTCTTATTTTTAAAAACAATGTGTTTTATGTATATGAGTGTTTTGTCTGCATGTGTCTGAACACCCTTTGTGTATCTGGTACCCATGGAAGATAGGAGAGATCAATGCATCTGGAGATACAGATGGTTGTGAGGTACTATGCGTGTGCTGGGAATTGAACCTGGGACCACTGGAACAGCAAGCCGTGCTCTTACCCACTGAGCTATCTCTCCAGCCTCCCACTCCCTTCCTTCCTTCCTTCTGTTCTTTCTTGACAGCTCAGATGGCTGACACAGTGCCAAGGTTTGTGCCCAGAGCTTTGTGTATGCCAGGCAAGCCTCTTTCAACAGAACTACATTTCCAACCACCAAGAACTCTTTTATTTTTATCTTCTAACTATAAATAATCTAAAACTTCTCTGGATGCCTTTATAGGGTATTTTTTTTTTTTTTCTGGCTTTGTTTTACATTTAGTTCTCAGCTTCTCCCAGAGTTTTGATTGATGGAGGAATAAGTGCATAACATGGTGCTGAATTTGTCCTATCCTTTCCTCTACAGCCAATTGTTCCCAAATCACTGCTCAAATATGTCATAGCCTTTGCAAAATGTATCTGCATCAGCCATGATGACAGATACCTCTAAGGCCGGCACTTGGAAGACTAGGGCAAGAGGGTCTTGAATTTGAGGTCAGCCTGGGCTACATAGTGAGTTCTAGGCCAACCTGGGCTCCGCGGCAGCATCTCACAAAGAAGAATGGAAAACTCATCTGCCATACCATCTTTAATAAATTTACGGCTCTTCCATGTGTCAGTTTAATTCTGTGTTTGTATTCACTTTAAGTAGGAACTTATCTATACCCAAATCAATATTAAACATATTTATAGCTCGATTAATATGCTTTCTTATGAGATTCATTCTGCCCTTATGGACTTTTAAATTTTTACTTGATGAGCCCAGGATCTTATATCAGTCTAAAATACTTTTTTTGAAAAAAAAAAGCATACGTGCCAAATATGGACAGATTTTATTTATCAGTATCCATTAGACAGTATAGTGACTACTCACGGCATTTAATTTGTATTAGACATAATAAATAATCTAGAGATGGCTTAAATAACATGAGGGGACTTGTAAGAATTATAAACAAACAATCATGAATTCTACAGAAAGAGAGGGTTCTGGAGCCAAGCCCCAGTGGATGCTGAAGCGACATTACAAGGACATTTTCGAGAATTACCGTGGTGACATACAGGGCCATGCTATTCAGGGCCATGGTGGGTGACTGTTCATCACAACAAATTACTTTTATATACAAAGTATTGTTATCACTGTTATAACATTGTTATTACTGTGTGTGTCTCCCACACATGCAATGTCATCTCATGTGCATAGTCAGAGGACAGCTTGCAGGAGTCACCTGTCTCTTCCCACTGTGGCTTCTAGAGATCAAACTCAGACCCCCCCCCCAGGCTTAGGGCCTTAACCCACCACACTGTCTTACCAGTCCATGACCTTGAAAACTTCGGCCTACTTTATATATAAAGGAACGTCAGCAATTCTAGAGAGTCCTTTATAATAACACTCCTAAAAGCCTGGAATTAGAAGTCTTCCAGAATTTTGGAAAATGGAATAGTAATTTTTCTATTATATTTCCATAATCATGTCTGTGCCGTGTCAGGCTGCCCTGCCTCTTGTTCTGAGAACTTAATTGATTTTTATGGGGCTTTCCAATGTATGTGATTTTATTGCCAACAATAACAGATAACTATGTTTACATAGTCTAGACGGACACACAGCTTTTTCATTCCTGTTTGAAGACTGTCTAGGACAGTCCTCATCCACCTTACTCTTCCCAACACAGGGCGCCATTGGACCACATCTCTGTTTCTCTGTATACTTTGTGCTTTCTTATTTATTTCTATTCATTTTTTTTAAAGCCAGCCTCCCAGTACTGTTCTTGAGTCGATTGGCCCAATTAGGGGTTTTAGAGCCTCACAGCTCTTTCTTATCTCTTGTTCTCCGTGCTGTCTGTCTGAAGTCCTGCAGTGGTCACATGATGCTCCGTTCAGAGGTTCTCAGACTCTGGCTTTTGCTCCGCAGTCCTTTTAGCCAGACCTTTAGAGGCAAGCTCAAATAATCCATGACACTGAGTGTAAGGTCCGTCTTTTTGTTTTCCTTCTCAGGGAGGAGCCGCACCTTGGCTGGGCTTCCATCGGGATAACCTGTGCTCCACAGTGCAGGGGGAGGGGCGTGATCCGATCCATCCGTCTCTGAAAATGTCCCTCCTGTTTTCACTGGGATGTGGATTGGTTTTCTGACCTCCAGTGTGCTGTAGCCTCTCTGAGTTCACTGGTGGTCTCTCAGAGGCATTCCGTCCACACATGTCTTGATAATGACGGTGGCTGCAGCTGGGGCCTCCTAGTGCAATATCTTAGTATCGCTTCCCTCAAAGAGTGTTCCAATAGTTTCAAAATAATTTTAAACATGTTTTTGGTGGAGTTTTTTCTCTCTTTTGTTCATGTAACCTAAAACATAACAAGAAAAGAAGATTATTTTTTCATATGTTTGTGCCTTGCTATAATATTATTACTACTTTGTAATTATGTTTAACTACGGTTCATGAATATGGGTGGGGCTTAGGAGATTTGCCTTGTAGTCTGTTAAAGGTTTTCTTAAACTTCTGCTCTTCACGACTCTCCTCACTCTTTCATTTTAGATCACCCAGGGTATATAAATGTACATATCAACACTTACCAATAAGAAATCATAAGGAAGATCATTTTTAAACGATTTCTTGCCAAAGATATAATTTTACACTTATTAAAGACAAAATTTACTAATGGGATGAATGTGTTTACCTGTCTAATTAATACACTCCAGTTTGAAGATATAATAAACTAGATTACACACTAGGAATTGTCAGTGGGAAAATTCGTCTTTATTTTACATAACTAAACCAATGTGTTTCTAAAAGAGCAGAAAAGCACAGAAGCGTAAGGCAAGGAAGGCATTCCAGTGAGATCCTGTCATCCTGTGCGGTGGGCACAGTGCAAGGTACAAAGCTTCAGGGAGGTTGGAGGTTGGCGGTTGGCCCGAGCAGCATGGCAGGGAGCATGATGGGAAGCACAGAGCATGATGGGAAGGAGGAGCATTATGGGAAGGAGGAGCATTATGGGAAGGGGCAGAATAATCAGAAGCCGATTGGACTTCGCATGTGTTTGCTTTGGGGTTCACTTTTAGTCCTTGTGTATCCAGAATCCTTTAACCTCTGTCAGATTTTCACAACCCTCACATTGGGTTGTGTGACTTCAGATGGGGTCATGACTTATTTTAAGGAGCTTTGCTATAATGCTAAGTCCTGTGATCGCCCAGCTGGTTGTTGTTTGTTTGTTCATTTACTTTTGAGTACAATGTCCAACTTTATCTTGATTTTCTTCCTTAATGTTGCCTTTTAATTTTTCTGAACCATTACCCCTTATGGTAAACTGCCTGACCCCTTGTTCCTTGGAGACATTTGAGGGAAGCTGACATCCCTTGAAGTTTCGTTTCTGTACGGACAGGCATACAGTTGCGATGCTTACCGGCGATCTTCATCTCACACAGTTTGAGACTTGTTCAGGTGTAAAGGTTATATCGCCATGTGTTCTTGTTACCGAGGAGTATACATCTTTTTATTACGTACTTCTTTTAACACCGCATCGGGCTTGTTAGACCTATTCTGTGTCCCACTGTGTGGCCTGTAACTTTCTATTTTAACTTTTTCTTTAATTCATGGGCCTGTTTTTCTATTTATTCCTAACTTTCCGTTCAGTATTTCCCCATATCACAAACATTTTAAAAATACTCCTTATTTTTTAATTATGCATATGAATGTATGCCTCTGTGTGTGTGTGTGTGTGTGTGTGTGTGTGTGTGTGTGAATGCAGGTGCTTGCCAAAGCCAGAGGCCACACACACACACACACACACACACACACACACACACACACACACGTCAGAACACAGTCCAAGAATGGAGTCATGTAAGAATTGTGAGTGCTTGTGAGAGAACTCCAAGAAAACAAGAATCTTGAGAGCTCAGTTTCTTCAAACACAGAACTGTCCTTGGATCGTGTTTCTGTGTTCCTCTCAAGTGTGATAGAAGTGAGTTTCCTTCAGACCCCTCATTTCTGCTCACCACTGGTATTCAACTAAATGCAGCTTAGTAGTTAGTAGTCACTGAAATGAGAGCCGGGCAGCACCCTAAAGTTCTCCCATGGGGTTCGTTCTCCCTTGTTGCAACAAAGGCTTGTTCAACTAGAGCTGTGTCCCTGGTACTCTTGGATGTGTGAGCCAGCTTGTGATGGCCCACTGTGTGCCAGCTCGAGATGTCACACTGTGTGCTAGCTTGTGATGTCTCACTATGTGCCAGCTTGTGATGGCCCACTGTGTACTTGCATCTCTACTTTCATTTCTTTGTCTCTTGCTCCCACAACTCTCAGTCTCCATGTCTCCCTCTTTCACTTTTCGTCAAGCCAGAGATATGGGTCAGAACAATAGCTACTACACAGTGAGTCTGGAAATGGGGGCAGGGACAAAGAACGGTGGCTGGAAGCTGGACTGAGCAAAACTCTCAGGGATTTTCCTAACATGGCAGTGAAGATTAACAACAAACACCCCTCCCACCGCGACTGTTCATATTCCTGCGGCAGCCGGAGCCGAGTCATAGTCTCGCTTCGAAGATTTGATTTGTGTGTCTAATTAGGACCAAGGCAATACAGTTCTTACTTTCTGTTCTATCTCCACTTCCTTTTGTAGCCTGTTGTCCTTCGAGCTGTAGACCTAGTGCTTTATGGTGGCAAGGGACAGATGACACTGAGGCCTGGGACCAGAAAGCAGTGTGGATGTGGGATGTGGGGAGACTCTGTTAAACTCTCCTATGCATGTTCCCATTGCTGTGAAAGGCCTTCTGTCTCCACTGCACAGCCATGTGTGTGTGTGTGTGTGTGTGTGTGTGTGTGTGTGTGTGTATTGTTACTTATTATTGTGGTGAGAGAGGCAGATAGTTGACAACCTACAGGCTGATACAGGTTCAGCCTAAGAGGCAGATGATACTAGAAGTTGTGGACCACTGGGCCAGGAGGATTGGCAGCAGTAGACCCGACCTCTGGCATTCCCCAGAGTACCAGGGAAGATATTAGCAACGCCTTAAAAGGTGAGGGAACATTGCAGGAAGGAGGGAGAGAAAGAAGGTGTTCTAGGCAGAAGAAGACCACTGCAGAAGGGAGCAGGGCTGGATCAAGGCCATGTTGAGCAATACTGAGGGGCAAGCAAGAGGGACTGAGGCTGTGGGTTGGTACACAGCTCCTGGAGCTGCAGTCTGGCTTCATGCCCCTGACCATCTGCCTTCCCAGTTTTACGATGTCTAGGGTCTCTGTCATCACCAGGTGAGCAGACTCAGTGTGCCTTTGGTGACATCAGCAGCAATCCCTCCCCTTTTCTGTGTTCCTTCCCCTGGTCTCAGCTCTCTTACCTAGTTATCAGACATTTTAGTTTGTTAATAAATGAGTTCCATCAGAGCGTAGAAGCCAGGGCTGGGATGTAGTCATGGTAGAGCAAGCACATCCCTAGTAATGCAGGGACCCTGGGTTTAGTCCCCAGCACTGGAAAAACAAAAGCAGCCAAACTAAAACTGAAAAGTGATCTTTTAAAGGGGGGTGAGAGGTATTTAAGCCACATTGGTCTATCTATCTGTCTGTCTGTCTGTCCTGTGCTGGGCATCTAATCCAGAGCCACAGCAATGTCAGGCAGGCACCTTATCAGGAAACTTAGTTTGTTTGCTAATTTGTTTGTGTTGCTTACAACTGAAAGTCTTAGCCTGCGCTGGATAGTCCTCATATTCCACCTCAGTGAGTCAGTGAAACAGAAAAATAAACGAGGATAAGCAGAGAGAGATTGTTAGGGGAAGGATGAAGAGAGTGGGGGCATATGGCCCATGGAGGTGCGGCAAGGCCTGGGGGCAAGGGAGATGCCTCTGGGGGGTCCATGTTGGGAATCCCTTCCCCCTGAGGGACCAGCCACACAAAGGTATAGTACAGAATAGAGTTTATTCAGGTCATGGGAGAGTTAAGAGGGTGGTAGAGGGAGGGGGTAAGAGGAATAGAGAAGTAGAAGCTACTGCCAGGTAATTGAAGGGTGGGGTTTATAGAATCCCAACAGAGATGATTGATGGATTTCATGTGGCCACACTAGGAAGAGAAACAGGCAAAGATGACCCCCCACATTCAGTCCATCTTTGGGGGTCCCAAAATGAGGCTGAGGTATAAATAGAGGGCAAGAGGTGTGTGTAACTAAGCAGGCCCAGTGAGGCTGTGGTCCGTCCCCTCGCTGAGTGGTCATTGGCTCTAGTCTCTTGTGCAAGTTGCCAGGGCTGTGTGAAATCTCTTCCCTGTCTGGTTGGTACCCATGCTTTGACTTTTCCTGCTTCCAGATGAGACCCCTGGAGAGAAATCCCAATTCCCTGGGATCCATTATCTGGAGAGAGCAGCCTTGGTCTCTTTAGAACCCTGTGTGCCTGTCAGGACCGCCTGGGTGCGTTTCTTAGGCCAGCTGCATCTCCAGCCAGTTCTGTGCAGCAACAGATGCGGCTCAGCTCTGCCGAGACATGGCATGGTACAGAGTTGGAGAGAGAACAGGCCTGATGTGTCCCAGGTGCATTTCATTGTCCCTTTACCCTTCAGACAAGCTTGGGATATTACTTTTAACGATGTGACAAAATGCCTCACGAAATCAACTTCAGGGAGAGTTGATTTTGGTTCTGTTTAGAGGTAACCATTGTGGGTGGTGCCATCCCTGAGCTGGTAGACCTGGGTTCTATAAGAAAGCAGGCTGAGCAAGCCAGGGGAAGCAAGCCAGTAAGTAACATCCCTCCATGCCCTCTGCTTCAGCTCCTGCTTCCTGATCTGCTTGAGTTCCAGTCCTGACTTCCTTTGGTGATGAACAGCAATGTGAAAGTGTAAGATGAATAAACCCTTTCCTTCCCAACTTGCTTCTTGGTCATGGTCATGGTGTTTCCACATGCAGTGTTTTACCACCCCCCCATCACTAGTTGAGAAAATGCCTTACAGCTGGATCTCATGGAGGCATTTCCTCAACTGAGGTTCCTTTCTCTGTGATAACTCCAGCTTGTGTCAAATTGACACAAAACCAACCAGTACAGTACCCAACACATGACACATATTCAGCCAACTTTACAATGACTTCATAACTAAAGACCTTATGCCACAGCACAGACATAAGAGGCACCTGAGAGGTCAGGGGGGGCCCTGAATCTTCTCTTAATTAAAACTGAAGGCCCTGCTCTAGGAACTCTGTCATGCTGAGTCAAACAACTACCATCTTGGAGAATTCAACTGGGAACCCCATCCCCCACCCCAAAAGACCATCCCAGTTGGGACAATTGATACTTTACATGGCTGAAGACAGAGAATCTATCACCCTGCAACTCTGCGTGTGGTCTGGGGGAACAGCTAGAACATATATAGGCTGGGGAAAACTGAAAAGCCTTTATCCTTGTTGGGTAAGACTTTACAGATGTGGACAGTTGTAGGAGGAACACTGCACCCCTGAAAGCAACCCCTCACCTGGGCTTTAATAGTGAAGCCCAGTAAACTCATTTGTTCTGCAAAGAGGTGTCTGGTTGTCATTGAGACCTTGGGAGGGAAAGGTAGACATGGCTTTGCTTTTTCCCCCAGGGAAGGGATTTTAGCAGGAACCTCACATCAGCTGGCCTCAGGAGGGTGCTTCCTTCCACATACAGTGTTTTACCTGCTCTCTCAGGACAAAGACTGGACAAAATGCCACAGGATTGTCTTGCTCATTAGGTGACTCATCCCCCTGACACACACATCCTATATTCTTTTACTCAGCATGCATCTGGTGTCGCAGGAAGAAGGCCTGTCTCTGTGTGCCTGGCTCTCAAGGTCTGGGCAGCAGATGGACACAGAAGCCAGCAGGCTCTGGGTGGTAAAGTAGTTGGTTCTCTCCCCAGCCTCTGAAGCGGTGGTCAGTGCTCAGAAGTATTGAAGAGTCAAAGAGGGCACCATGGTTAGTTTTCTGTTGTAGCTTGACTAGGCTAAGCAATGTCCAGAGAGCTTGTTAAATATTATTCCTTGGTGTCTCTGAGGATGTTTCTAGAAGAAACATTTGCATCAGAGATGATATATATAATCACCCTGGCCAATATGAGTGGGTATTCTCCAGTTCACTGAGACCCAGAATAGGACAAAAGGCATAGAAAACTCTGCTCTCTTGTCTTCAGATGCCAGCACCCTTGGTTCTTAAGTCTTTGGATTTGGACTAAAAAAAAAATACTATAGGTTCTCAGGTTGTAAAACTCAAAAGTATATCAGCATTCCTTACTCTCTGGTTTGCAGGTCAACAACCGTGGGATATCTTAGCTTTTCTGACCGCATGAGACAGTAAGTCTTTTTTTCTCATGTCTAAGTTTAGCCTGTTGCTTCTGCCTTTCTAAGAATCCCGAGTACATGTCTCGGATAGAAAAGCAGGGGGACAGATGGGAAGAAAGGCACAGGGGCGGTGCTGTAAGGTCGTCACCAAGCGTCACCTTTCAGAGTGAGTTCCATGCAAGGTGACTGAATTTCCCAGTGTTCACTGGATGGGGCCTTGTGACCAGCTCTGGCTAATGTAGTATTACTTTGTAGCCCAGTGCCTAGGCTACCCCCATGAACTCCTTTGTTGTTGTTTGAGGCAGGATCTTTCTATTATGTAGCTCTGGCTGACCAGGAACTCAGTATGTAAACTAACCTGACCTCTAACACTCAGAGCTTTGCCTGATCTCTAACTCACAAAGCTCCACCTTCCTCTACTGGGACTAAACGTGTTCGTCACCATGGCTGACCAGCTCCTAAACTCTTTAGCTGTTTTCGACCTTTTAGCTTCCTGAATACCAAGGACCTAGCTGAGGTGACCAAGAGTCACAATCGAGGAGTGACCATTTAACCAGGGACACTCACTGCGTTAGAGTAGGGAAAAAAAACCTAACCCACAAAACTATATAACTCTTCGACTTGTAAAAAGATAATTAAGGGCAGCGAGAGCTTATTGGGGTAAAATCCCAAAATGTAAGCTGCTGTCTTCATGGTGGGTTGTAACATTGAAGGAGCTGGTACTGGAGTCTGGAGAAGTGATTCATGTTGTCAGAGGTATTTGTCTGGTGGAATCATTGCTTTGTCAAGAGAGAGAGGAAGGGCACACATTACCAGACCCTTGGCAACAGGAAGGAGTAAGGTGAGCAGCGTGCTGATGTGAGCACAGGTGTATTGGGTGGGTTGGCAAAACATGGCAAGAATATTGTATGCTAAGGAGAGAACCAGCCATCATCGAGGTAGAAATACAATAAAGTGGAGACACCCTAAAATAAGAGGGTGATGGGGAGATGAGGAGAGTATTTTGAGGCTCTAAGAAGGAACAAACTGAGCTCTGTGTAACAACGGCTCAGTAACACTTATTACTTCAATACATGCTCATGGCAAACATTTTGGCTTTTTTTTTTCCTCTGTCAAGATGGGCTCTGAGTAGCTGCGGTTCTGCTGAAAGACAGCAAGTGGTAGGCGGGAGAAAAGAAAGCCTACGCTAAGTTTTGAGAACTTGAGGAGAAAGAATGTGTTGTGATTAATACCCGGAAACCAACTCAGAGAAATCAGCAATTGAGTAAGTGCTCGAAGGAGTTATAGTTTGTAATCTACACAGGCCTTGACCACAGTGCAACAGACATAGCTCTGTGTGTTCAAGACAAAATGGTCATCAGATTGGTGGTGGAGGTAGAATGGGAAACGAGCCTGGTCTACTCATTTCTCTGAGCACAGAATGTTTTGGGATCTTATCTCTCGGCTGCCAAGGTGTTCACAGCAAGTTCCAAGAAGACAGGTCATTCCCAGGGGACTGAACAAGTTGTCTCCCCACAGCTTTTGACTCATTGTGGTGTGATATACAGCACCACAATGGATGACTAACAGAAACTTCAGGCTTATCCCATCAAAAGACGGATTTCTGAGACCCCCAAAGCTGAACGAGATGGATTAACGAACCAGGTTTGCTTCCACCTGAAACAGTCAAAACTTCTTGGCAAATACGTAACACAATCCCTCTTAAAGTATTGGACATTAAGCAATTAGGAATTGTAATCTCTAACGATAGAGAAAGAACTGAGATACAGCCCACCATGCTAAGCTCACTCTAGATGGACAATCTAGGGAGGACCAAGACAGTCTCCCTCATCTGAGAAGATAGGACCGGAGCCTAAGAAGGCTTGCCTTTGCAGAGTTAATGATTAGCAAAGAGAAGCCCTAGGGAGAAAACTCTAGGAATACACAGAGGGTCCATTCCTTGAGCCACACAAGGCAGGTGGAGATACACATGCCCACCCCCCTCCCCAAGCAAAAGACCAAAGCAGGAAAATCTTTGTAGCCTAAGGAAGGAAAACATTCTGACTGTGCCATCCAGAATGGAAACTTTTATAGTCAGGCGATTGCATAGTGCCTGCTTCAGAAAAAAAATTAGCCCCAGACTAAATGTAACTCTGATTCAACATATTACATTAAAAAGTAAGTTTGCATGCACTACTCTCACAGAGGACCCATGTTTATTTTCAACACTCATATCAGGGACTTGCCCCCCCACCCCATAACTCTGGCTCCAGGGTATCCAATGCCATTTTCTGGCCTCTCTGGGCACCTGCCCTCTTGCACATACACCCACACAGAAGCACACAGAAGCATGGAAGTGTATACATAATTAATTTTTTTTAAAAAAAGAAACAGTCTTTAAGTGACTTAATTGCATCTCATAACAAAGTTCAATCGTGTTTATAGGAAAACCAAAACATGTAGTCCTGGACAAGACAATATTTACATGCAGGCATACACTCAAAGGTTATCAAGTATAAAGAGATGTAGAGAAACAGTTACCAGTAAGAACTAACCCAGAGCTTATGTAGATGGTAGAATCAGTGGGTGAGACCCCCACATGTTACTTCACCACACCTCGGGGAAGACAGATGGAGGAGCGACTGAATATACACACTAAAGAAATCTGAGATATAGCCTGAATGCAAATAAGGCTTATTTGATATTGGATTTGGTGGATTGGATACGAGAGGGAGAAGATAAGGAAACTGAAGACACCTGGATAGACAAAGGAAAAATGCTACACACACACACACACACACACACACACACACACACACACACACACACCAAAACAACAGCAAAAAACCCACAGTGAACTCTGGGGTAACAATGAACACCCCAATGCACATGTCACTGGAGTCCCGGAAGAGGTGAGATAAGACAAAGTGTTTCTGTAAACTTCAAACTATGGAAACTATTGGGGTTCTGTAAACCCCACTCCACAGTTACCTGGCAACAGCCAGGTATGCTCCGTCCACAGTTACCTGGTACTATAAAAGGGGCTGCTTGTCCCCTCCTCACTCTCTTGCTCTCTTCTCTTGGTCTTACCCCCCTTGTCCCTCCTCTCCCCATTCCCTTCCCCTTACCTTCACCTGCTCATGGCCTCTACATCTCTACTCCTCCTCTTCTCTGTCTCTCTGCCCCTACTACCCTCTTAATTCCCCTCCCCATGCCCTGAATAAACTCTGTTCTATACTTTACCATTGTGTGGCTGGTCCCTCCGGGGAAACAGATGCCTAACATGGCTCTGCAAGAGACATCCCCCTTATCCCCACACCTCACCACACCTCCGTAGAACATTCCCCCCACACACTCTCTTTATCTTTTTCCTAACAGAAACACACTAAGCACCTCTTGATGCCCCCAAAATGACATAAGACAAGACATCTGAACCATAACCCAAGGGGAGAAAGACAGCAGATGGCTTTCTTGGTGGAATCAACAGGAGCCAGGACAGTCAGTATTCTTTTACGTAAAGATAGTGTTTCTTACCTAGTAACAATGTCTTTCAGTAATGGTGGAACCCTTTTCAGGTATAAAACCCCCAAAAGAAATCATTGCCAGGTGCAGACTCGCACTGCGAGAAAGACCAAAGGAACCCTTGGGACAGGTAGTTGTGTGTATTTCCATAAGGGAGTCAAGAGCTCCAACAATGAACAAGTCCTGAACACACAGTGGAGCTCCCGGGCTCCTTAGTCCTTTAAGAGGAGCTTGTTTCATTAAAAGAAAAAGCATTAGCATTTTTAATTGTGAAAAGTGACAGGCTTCCTTTTTAGATCGGTAGTTACTTTGATGTTATTTATTCCCTGACTATCCTTTCTCTCTTCCTCCCATCCTTTCCTTCCTTTTCCAAAGCAGCTCACCATCTAGGAATGAATAGCCAAATGGATACTTTAAAAGGTGTTCAATATCCTTAGCAACATTTTCTTTTAGAATACCATTTTAAATTTACTTTGTGAAAGATCTAAAGCTGTATTTATTTATTATATATAAGTACACTGTAGCTGTCTTCAGACACACAAGAGGGCATCAGATCACAACCGTGAATCACCATGTGGTTGCTGTAGTTTGAACTCAGGACCTCTGGAAGAGCAGTCAGTGCTCTTAACCACTGAGCCATCTCTCCAACCCATACTCTTTGAAATATTTATACATGTATACTTGGATCCTATTCACGCCCCTACTTCCTTCTTCCCACTTTCTCAAGGACCCACTAACTTGTCTGCCTTCAAACTTCATGTTGCATAATATTATACCATTTCTAAGTACATATCCAAAGGATTTTGTGTTCTACCACAGAGATGCTCACTAGTCTGTTCACAATGACAAGGAGATAGAAATAGCTTAGATGAGGGGGTAGTGAACATGTGGTACACACACATACACACACAAAAATACACATATATATATGAAATTTATTAAGTCATAAAAAATGAAATTATGGAAATTTTATGGAAAATGGGTGGATCTGGAAGTTATTATATTAACTGGGGTGAAGACAGAAAGACATATACCACATGTTCTCTCTCAGATGCAGATCCCAGCTTCTGACTGTTATGTGGTGTATTGGTGTAGGAATGAGTGTAGGTACAGGCGATGTGATGAGAAAGGACCGTGAAAGAGACAAGGAGAGTTGAAGGGAGATAGACAGGGAGGGTAACAGAGCATTGTGACATGGATGTGGAAAGGGAACTATTGTGCATGGAAGGATAGCATGGTGGGCCATGAGATGGGGGAGGGGAGCGGGGAAGGCGGGTCAGCCAACACTAAGTGTGTATGAAAGGGACAATAAGGAAACATGGTGGCTCCCGGAGTGAGCATCTGCGTGTAGCAATGGGACCTCCCGGGAGGAAAGATCAGTCTTCCAGGAGCTGAATAAAAAGTTGTTCAAGCACTGTAGGGTACTAAGCGACAGAAGGGACAGGAGGTCCAGGCTGTGATAGACGAAGGGCTGACCACGAGGCACCACCTCAAGAAGTGGGCATCCGGTGCATGCCAACATCACGCTATCTGGGAAGAAGTGCAGGGAAGTCTCGCAGCAGATCTGACTTTCCCAGAAAGAAAAAGCAGCCATGGACGTGGAAGTCCCTCCAAGTCAACCAGGACTAGTCAGCCACAGCCCAAATGACAGAAAAAGATAAGAGCTCCCCACAACTTAGATATGGAGGATCTTGAAGATAAGAGCTAACATTCCTACCTCTTCTAACAGAAGATTCTCAACAGCACCCAGAAGGATCCTCTTCTATAATGGACCCTGACCTCCCCTGGAGGTATATATTGGGAAGGAAAAGGCCTCTCTAGCAGTTAACTCCTTTTGTGATAAAGCTTTAGTGTTTTAAAAAAACAAACCAAGAAGGAAACGCTTTGCTTTGTCTGATGATTTAAAATCTCCCTTCTCCTTTCCCGCTAGAAGAGAATTGTGTGTTGATCTGGAAAATGTTTATGTATGTAGATGGATGTGCGCATATGTGTGGAAGCCAGAGGTCAGTCTTAGGAGTTCTTTCTCAAGATCCCCAGAGTCTCTCAGTGAGACTTGGGGTTCACTGACTGGTTTAGGCTGGTTAGCCAATAAACCCCAGTGACCCTCCTGTCCCTGTGTCCTGAGTGCTGGGTTTCAAACATCCATCGCTGCATCTGGCTTTTTATGTGGTGCCGGAGACTGAACCCAGACCCTATGCTTCTGTAGCCAGCACTGCCAAGTGAGCTATTTCCCCAGCCTCCAAAAGAGAATTCTGTGCTCTCCGTGTGTGTGTGTGTGTGTGTGTGTGTGTGTGTGTGTGTGTGTGTGTGTGCGTGTGGTGTGTGCCTATGTATGTGTGTGGTGTGTATATGTATGTGTGGTGTATGTGTGTGGTTTGTGTGTATGTAGTGTGTATGTATGTATGTGTGCTATGTGTGCGTGTGTGGTGGTATGTAAGTATGGAGTGTGTGTGTGTGTGTGTGTGCACGCGCAGACACAAAATATATGGTTGTAAGCTCCTCTTTTCACACACAAAAGAGTGAAGTGGGGCAAAGTCATTTGAAAATAGTCTTGGCAAATCTCCGCGTGCTGTAACCTGCAACTTGTTATTCATACATTGATAGTGAAGAAGACAAGATACACTTCACCATTGCCAAAAAGGGAAGAAGAGGAAGAAGAGGAAGAGGAGGAAGAAGAAAAGAAAGAAGAAAAGGAAAGAAAGATCAGACGAGGTGTTAGCAGTCCATAAGATAGGTCTGTTTGAGAGAAATTTGTCTTTTTTTTTAATTCTGATTAAAATTTTATTTACATTTATTTATTTACTTAGTGTGCATATGTATGGCACAGTGGGCGTGTGGAGGTCAGAGGAAAACTGTGTGTGTGCATGGTAGATGGAAAAGCTGACATCGATAGACTATGCCCATAAAGAGAGCACACTCATAGGCCTGTGAAATGACCCAGAGGGTAAGGTGCTTGCACCCATGACCTGAGTTCAATTCCTGTGAGCCACATGATGGAAGGAGAGAACTGGCTCCTGCAAATTGTCGTCTGACCTCCCTCTGCATGCTACAGTGCATGCTACAGTGCACACACATGTTCATAGCAAGACAAGTGAGCTCCTGTAAAAGAGAAAATCAGGAGTGAAAAGGAGAGATCCAAGATGGCGGCCAGCAGAAGGCTGATGAAGGAGCTTGAAGAGATGCGCAAATGTGGAATGAGAAACTTCCGCAACATCCAGGTTGATGAAGCTAATTTGTTGACTTGGCAAGGGCGTATTGTTCCTGACAGCCCTCCATCTAAGGGAAGCTTCAGAGTTGAAATCAACTTTCCAGCAACAAACCCCCAAGATCGCATTTAAAACAAAGACCTGGTCACCATGACTGACCAAGTAATTCAGTCCCTCATAGCACTGGTGAGTGACCCCAGCCTGAGCACCCACTCTGGGCTGACCTAGCTGAAGAATACTCTAAGGACCGTAAAAAATTCTGTAAGAATGCTGAAGAGTTTACAAAGAAATATGGAGGAAACGACCCGTGGACTAAGATCTGCCATGAGTGATTCCAGCAAGTTTGAGACCCGAGCAGGGCGTTCAGACACCCCGCAAAGCAGGACTCTGTGGGAATCGACACATGCCACCAACTGGGGTCCGCTTGTGGCGGTTATCAACCTTCTACGGTTTTCTTAATCAAAAGTGGTCTAGGTAATTTGTAAAGACGGATTAAAAATTAAGATGTTCTAAAAAAAAAAGAGTGAAAAGGATTTTTTTTCTAAACTATAAAATCTCTCTCAAGAAATGGTACCTGGCAGTTAATCTGGTAAAAGCGATTATCCTACAGAGGGAAACGGTGACACTGCTGACGTTGTCCTGTACACAGAGCAAGTTCTATCCTTCCCATCCGGCGGCTCAGGCTTAGAAGCAATGTGAGAAAGCCTGTAAGTGTAGATCCTCTGTGTGATCGCTCAGACTCATGAAGATTTTTTTTTCCTATGAGTCGTAAGTCATAAAAATTTCCGGCCCGCTGCTCAGTGTTCGGTGTATCTCAGAGCAGAGACATCCTCACTCCGTCTTTTGCGTAACCGCTACGTGACACTTAGGAAAAGCAGTTAGGTAACCAACCCTGTGACATCCTAGTTCTGGATTCTTCCGCCTCCCAGGAATGTGGTCAGCTGGAGGCATTCCTCGGGGTCACCAGTCCCTGCCCTTATGGAGCAACAAGCCATTCCTTGGTGTTTATAGAGCAAAAGCTACCACGGTTTGAGGACTTTGATGTAGAAACAACAGTGAAACAAAGAGTAAGTCCCGTTGTTACATCTGAAGAATGGCGGTCACTCCTGGAGAAAACTGGCAAAATCAGGAGCCTGTAGCCCTGACTGCTGGGCTCCCCAAGTGCTCCAGGCAGCAGCACCCACCTCCCATCCCCCACCACTACCAGTTGAGCTTCCGCCAAGCCCTGCCCACGGGCAGCTACAGGAAGAGACAGACAGACATCCTTCTCCAGGCGCTGGCCACGGAATGCCAGGAAGAATAGAGCAGGAGGCAGAGAACCAAGATTGCTGGCGAGGGAATATCCTCACGTGCAGAAAGAGAAGGGGTCAGTTGGGTGAAGCTTCTCTGTCGCTAATGTAGCAGGGGCCAGAGTGCAGGGGCTTTGTGTGGATCGTCGCCGAGCAGTGTCCCCTTTCTCAGCGGCTACTACACTTTATTTATCTTTGTCAACGGAAGGGTAGTTGGAGTTTGGAGGATATGGCAAGCACAATTCTTAAGAATAACTAACTGTGTGCAAGACTTTTGCTGGACCGATGCCTTAGTTCTCTCAATGTCTAGACGTGAGTGGAATTACTGGGCCATTTCTGCCAGGATAGGTTTGACTGTAGAAGAAAATTCTAGACTCTAAAATGTAGCGATCTTATCATTTTACACTCTGATGGTGTAACCTTTAATATTATCACGTTTTAAACTTTAACTTCCTACCTTGCAGGGGTTTAACCACTTTCCCTTGGTTATAATGGTGCTGATACACATGTGCTTATCGGTAACTTGGACTGTTTTTTAAGTATCTGTCTAAATTTTTTGATCATTTTTGTTATATAATCAAATTGAGTTTTAAAAATATATACCAGATATAAGTTTTTGTCTATTTTATATACAGAATAGACAGCATTTTTTTTTGAAACAGGGTGTCTCTGTGAGCCCTGGTTGTCCTTGAACTCACTCTATATGCCAGGCTTTCCTCAAGCTCAGTGAGATCCTCCTGCCTCAGCTTCCTAACCACTGGGATTAAAGACGTGAGCCACCCCTGCCCAGTTTAGAACAAACAACATTTTAAAATATTTTTTCCTGGTATGTAGTTTAGCTTTTTTTTTTTTTTCAATAGTGGTGTTGTGGTTTTCTGACTGTAATAAAATCTAGGCGGCCACTTTTCTTTTATGGTTGATTCATTTTATACACTAGGGAATCCCACATTCTTTTTTTTTTTTTTTCTAGAAATCTTATAGTTTTGGACTTTATGTTTGTTCCTATGCTTTTTTTCAGTTTTCACATGTAGTCTGAGGTAAGAATTGAGGTGCCTTTGTATTTCTGTTTATAGATATTCAGGTATCTTGCTTCAATTGAAGAAAAAAATTATATTCTTTTACCCACTGAGCTTTTAGGATTCCTTATTGGGTCTTTTATGTTTGGTTTTTCTGAGCCTCTCTTCTGGCCATCTTTGTGGTTTTATCTTTGCGTTGATGTGTTGGTTAGTTTTAAGGTCAACTCTAAAGCCAACATGTATGGGTGTTTTGCTTGTACACATGTCTGGCCACCATGTGCATGTAGTGTCCACGGAAGCCAGAAGAGGCCATCTGACCCCCTGGGACTGGAGTTAGAGACAGTGGTGAACCGTCTTCTACATGCTGGGAATCAAACCCCAGTACTCTGGAAGAGTAGTCAAAGCTCTTAACTGCTGAGCCATCTCTCCAGCCCTGGTTTTAGGTCAACTTGATACAAAATAGAGTTATTTGGGAAGAGGTACCCCCAACTGAGAAAGTACCTCCCAAAGTTTGGGTAAAGGCGACTCTGTAGAGTATTGTTTTAGAAAAATTAATGTGGATTCATGTCTATATGCAGGTGAGGGCAGGCACAAGATAAGGCAAAGCCTGTGACTGGACAGTGAAAAAGTAAGGTGGGCACAGAGCTTTTGTGAGGCTGGAGAAATAAATAGCAGAAGGAAAAAGAAGAGAAGACAGAGGAGGAGAAGGATGACCCACCCCTGTGTGGCTTTAAATAGCCACAGGTAGCTATGAATATCTTATAAGGAATGGATTATTACAGGATAATTTGTCTTATCTAGGTGGGCAGTTTGTATCAGTATCAATTGGCTCTGAGTTTATTGTGTGGATGTTTTGTGGGGTGAGAATTTACCTATATAAGTCTGATTGATAAATTACAAGCCTCAAGAGTTTTGATTTTTACCAGGTTGCTGGCAGTGTAAACAGAGTCCACAGCAGAGAGTTGTGGGAGGGCTGCTGCTGCTGAGTCCAGAGAGTAGCCATCGTCAATGTGGGACTAGCCATGGAGGTGAAGAGACCGCCAGGGACAGAGAGTAGCAGGAGGTATCATGGCATGGTGCCTAGAATCATTATGATATTGATCAATGTGGGAAGATTCAGCCCACTTGGGTGGTGCCATTCCTTAGGCTGGTAGTTGTATAGGAAAGCAGATTGAGCAAGCTGTGAGGAACAAGCCAGTGAGCAGTATTCCTCCATGGTCTTTGTTTCAGTTCCTGCTTCTTGCCTTTAGGTCTTGCTCTGGATCCCCTTGATAATGAACTGTGATATGGGAGTGTAAGCCAGACTAACCCCCAGTACATGTTGATCGTGTTCCTCAAGTTATCACAGTAATCAAAACCCTGACTGAGACAACTCTACGGTCTGTTTCTCT
Organism: Micromys minutus; assembly: GCF_963924665.1. Classification (NCBI taxonomy): domain Eukaryota; kingdom Metazoa; phylum Chordata; class Mammalia; order Rodentia; family Muridae; genus Micromys; species Micromys minutus. The sequence continues at coordinate 34,083,721 of NC_137956.1, forward strand.
GATCTTGGGCCTTAGATTTACAGCATATCCGAAAATCAAATATTACACCAAGTCTCCTAATGTATATATCTTTAAGAAGATTATTTGGCTATTGTAGGTCCTTAGCATTTCTATATAAACATTACTATTAGTTTGCCTATTTCTACAAGGAAAACTTGTTGGAATTTTTATTAGAATTTCATAGGTTAAATTGGAGATAAATTGCTGTTTTAGCAATATAATATTTTCCAATCCATGAACATGGTATATCTCACCATTTATTTAAATTCTCTTTAATTTTTTACTAAAGATTTCTCATAGTTTTCAGTGAATGAGGCTTGAGTATACTTAGTTTAAAATGTCTCTAAATATTACATATTGCTTTAGACTACTTAAAGAGGTTTTATTTTTATTTTCTTTTTCTAGGTGTTTATTACTGGTAGAAAAAAACTATAGTATTGATTTTGTCTCCTGTAACCCTTCTCAATTCTGTTATTGCTAATAGTAATTTTCTTATTTTTTGGATATTATATTTATTTACATTTCAAATGTTATCCTGTTGTAGATTGTCCTGCAGCCCTTTGTATTTTGATGTTAATTCCACTTCCCCAAGTAGGGTTGCCTAGTCATGTACTCAGGAGACCTCATTAGAAGCTTCTTCCCATTTTTAATTAGTAAATAAAGGTGAAAGCTGGTGATTGGGCAGGGGAAGAGAAGGTGGAGTGAGAGGGTTGGAGGAGAAGGATGGAGAGGGGGACAGAAAAGATCATGATGGAGCTCAAGAAGGATGAGCTGGATCCAAGAGGACTTAATTAGTGTTGGGTAGCTATACATATTATAAGGATTTTATAGGTCTTTTATATGGAAGGGCAGTTTGTATCTTTTTCCGTTGGGTGTAATCTTATTATATAGAGGGCTTGTGGATTGAGAATTAAATATATAAATTTGTATGAAAAGCTATTGGGCCTCAGAGTCTTATTGTGTGAGGCAGTAATTCCACCCAGGATGAAGGCAGTCATGCGGATGGAGTGAGACTGTGGGGGGGACTTGGACCGAATGACAGAGTACCTGGGCCGGCTCCATACTAGAAGTGGTGCCCTCCGGAAACCCCCTACCCCATCCTCCCTCTCCCTGCTTCTTTGAGGGTGCTTCCCCACTCACCCACCCCAATAGTAACTTTCTAAGATGGTTTCCTTAGGAATTTTGATGATTATTGTTTGCAAATAAAGGCACTTTTACTTCTTTATGTCTAGCATTTATTCTTTTCTTTTCTTATGTTCCCGGCTGGCACCATTATGTTGAATAGAAGTAATAAGTACATTTTAGGATTATTTTTGTATTATTCTTTCAACCTCACACCATGTCATTATTAGTTCATATTAGTTTTTTCCTTTGAAATACTGTGTGTACTCTACATAAAGAGCTGATTAAATACACAGAATCTAGAACTAAATGCTCAAGTTCACTTCTTGAATCTACCAAACCACTGGTTGATATTTGGTAATTACATAATCTCTTTGGTTCAGCTTTTTTATTTATAAAGAGATTGATTATAATATGCCTACCTCATCATTTAGAGGGTAAGGATTAAACTTTTGTTCATGCCAAATACACACTAACTGTGAATATTGTGTAACCCCACTACATGGTCACATTTTTCCAACCACTCTCAACACAGCAGTCAGATTCTATTGAAACATAAGTCAGAATACATTCCTCTTCAGTTCCAAACCCTCAGTGACGCCATTCAAGCAATATATAGTCAAAGACCCTATAATAGGTTCTCCATCTAAGCTGAGAGGACCCAGTGACACCCCCCCGCAAGGACTAGACTGTGGGGTAGTAGTAGCTCAACCATGAACATTGAGGAAGTTGTTGGGAGCAGATAGATAAAGGAGGTCATCATCCCTTAGTGTGGGGTTGCCCTGACCTCCAGGAAATATATTCTTTTTCAGCTAAACTCTATATCCTCTTTGAGGTAACAGGCCTTGTTACCTTAACAGACCAATCTCAAAGGAGTCCTGGTCACACAGCCAGTTCTCATGGACCAGGCAAGTGAGTAATAGGGCCCTTTCTCCACCCCAGGGTTTTTATATTCAGCAACCAAGATGACAGCCATCTCTAACTGCTCCTGGATTGAAATGGCCCTTCAGCACACTTGGCATGGGTGGATCACAGAGTGAGTCTCAACTGACGCCATCTGGAAGACAGAGGTAAAATTGATGTTGCCATATCTTCACACTGCATTGGGGGAGGCCTTGCATGGAATGCCAGGCCCACAGTGATGGAGACAGCCCTGCCTTTATGGTGCTGGTCATCCAGTGAGGAAAAAAAATTCACCACAGACACAGGGTGGGCAGGTACTGAGAGAAAATGACTCACCTGGTCTTAGGTTATAGAAAGCAGTTGGGAAAACCTTCCTGGGAAGTGATGACCCAATTTCTGAGTAAAACAAACCAAACCAAAACATGGTCTGAGAGGTCAATGGTTCCTTTGGGGTGGAGGCAGAGACTTTGAGGATTTCCTGCAAGTCTGATAAGCTGGGCTTTGTCATTCACTTCTAACCACACCTAAGCCAGCTTTACCTGGCTGTCCCGAGTGAGTCAGAGCCTTGACTCAAGCAAACCTAGAGCTATAGGCAGCACAGTGGATCAAAGGCTGTTCTGGGGAATGCTGCGCATCCACTGTGTGTCCCATATACTGTTCTTGGGGTACATCTGTCCAGCACTGTGAGGCTGGCACCCTACCTTTGATTTAAGGTGTATGAACAGAGGCTCAGAGGGTCTCAAGCAGCTAAAGGCCTGAAGCCACGTCTAGATTTGTACTCACATCTGTCAGCTTCTAAGGTGTGAGAGCCCTTCTTCCTTCCAGTTCTCAGACAGTTCCAAGCCAATGACGGTGACATTTGTGATGGCATCCTCAAGACCTTGGGGTTCTAGATGTGATAAAAGCCCAGGCTGTGATCTAGAGGCTTCCATACCTGAGCTTGCCTGCCCTCAGCCCCCATCAGACATTCTCAGTCCCTAAACATGAAGTTCAGTGGGGAATGTTTCCAGTGAGCAAGACTGTGAGGGTGAGGCTGTGTGCTGGTTATAGAGACAGACTGAATCCCCTCCTCTCCATCTCCCTGCCACAGGTCTGGCTTGGGCTCCTCCTTAGCACCACTAACAGGCACAGAGGACAATTTCTTATCTTTTTGCCTTAACCGCAAGGCAGCCAGAGCTGCTAACCCCAGGATGCAGAAAAGAGAAGGCTCAGATAGAGCAAGTTATCTGATTTGGAATCATACTGACCTGAAAGCCCACCTTGTATCTCTACACACCCATCTGCACTTCTTTCTGCCTTTCTGCTGTTGGGGGCCAGGAGGCAGAGGCTCAGCAGCTCTCCCAGAACAAACAGCCCCAACCTGGGACTGTTTTCCCCGACTCTGGAATTCTGCCGCTTGCCTGGCCGCAACCTTATCTGGAGAAGAGCCTTTAGCAGGACATTCGCAATAATGCATGGCCCCACAGTGACAAAATTTAAGGTCATTAGGTCACTACAAATGTCATGCCCCAGCTCCTTCATGTGGCTCTTCATATCAGGAAGAGTTGGGGGCAACCAGAGCTCAGAGGGGATTCTCTATCCTGGCTACATGCTGCAAATAGCCAGAGAACTTTTATAACTCACCAGAGCCTGGGCCCCACCCCAAAGATCTAAAGCAGGAGAGAAATCTTGACAGGTTAAAAAGCCTCCCCTGCACCACTGACTGTTGCATGCCAGCAAGGGTCAGGGTCCCTAGTAATGCAGTCTCTGCTGTCCCTACCCATCCCCCTGTGTAAGCTCGCCCATTGTAAGGGCTCAGAACCCGAGCACAGGGACAGGAGCTGGAGGCTCTGCAGACTGGACCACTGATATTGACTCTTGCTGAAGGGTGAGGAGTTCTGGTAGTTTGGACCACTTTCCTTGGAAACCTGACCCTGCATCTCCCATAGGTTGGCTGAAGGCATCTAATGTAACTATGGAGTCAGGGCCGAAGGTGTGGGAACTTCCTGGAACGCTCCCACGGCAAGCCTTTCTTCCTGCTGTTGACTCAGCCTCTGCCACCCATGCCTCTGAGGCAGGAACTAAGAGATAGCAGGTAACACACAGATGACAGGCTCCGCAGGATGTGCAGGATGCAGTGTTGGCGGAGTCCAGCAGGCGACACGGTGTGCACAATTGCCATTTGGATAGACGCGCTCTTGCTTTTTTGGTTTCTATGTTCATAGATCCAAACCCAAGGCTACGACCCCACTCCACCATAAAGAGACCATGAGTCTAGAAGGCAAAACAAACAAACAAACAAAAACAAAAGGAACAAAAAACAAAACCTGGGACTCCACTTTGGGATCTGAGTGCCTCTGGATGAGATACACCAGGGTGAGTGGACCCACAGGGGTTCTTCCTAGGGACTTGGTGTCCCTGGCATCCTAGTTCTTCATGCCTGGGATGCCATGGTAGCAAGGGATCAGCTGAGAATCAGAGACTGGACAGTAGCACCTCTGGAGTAGTGCTTGGCTACCTGCTACAATCACAGACCCTCATCTGGGGTTGGAGTTCTTACTGGAGGGCTCCTCCTCTCGAAACAGACTGGAAGGTCACAGGTAGGCATCCGGAAGGTTCATTTCCTTACTTCTTACCTGGATGGACCTCTGCATAAACTGGCGGCATGACCACTCATTGGTATGGTTAAGTTGAAGGCTTTTATTGTAGATGGGGGGGGGGGGGAGGGCATTTATTCTAGGCTCCACCTCATAGTTACCTGGCAACAGCCAGATGTGCCTGTCTCACTATAAAAGGGACTGCTTGCCCCCTCCTCTCTCTCTTGCTCTTCTGCCCTTGCTCCCTTACTGTCTTCCTCCTCTCTCCCCATTTCCCTCCCTCTTTACCCATACTCAAGGCCATGGTTGGCCTCTCCTCCTCCTCCCCCCTGTTCCTCTCCCCTTCTTTTCTCTCAACTGCCCTCTCCATCCCTCCAATAAACTATTTTATACTATACCGTCCTGAGGCTGGTCGCTCAGGGGGAAGGGATACCTCAGCATGAGCCTGCAGAGCCCCCCCTCCCCCCACACCTTACTGCACCTCCATCAAACATAGTTTTTCTCTATTTATGAAACACAACAGGGAGAGATGGGGGGAGAGAAAGGAGAATAGCTATAGTCATTTGTCAGAGAGCAGAGCAGGAAATAGCAGAGGGAGACAGAATAGAGAAAACGTAAGGAGAGGAACAGGCCATAGCACAGAGAGAAGGAAGACAAAGTAGGGGAAAAGAATGGGAGGGGGAAAGGAGGGAGAGAAGGGAGGGGAAGAAAGGAGAGAGGAGAGGAGAAGGAGGGAGAGAACGTAGTGAAAAAACACCCCACAAAACTGCAGGGTTACACGGAGAAAGAGTAACTGTTGGGAAAAGGAAGCAGAGAACAGGAGAAAGGAAGCTAGTGTTAATAACTTTGAATGGTGTGACTCACTGGAGGCCCACAGGTGCTTTGATATGCTAATAGGCACCACAGGTAGCCATTTTCCCTTGGAAATGACACCTTTTGGTAGGGGAAACCAGGATCACACATTCCTAAGGAATATTGGCTTTTATCTAGCTATCAGAAAGCCCTTGGCCCAGGTTGAGCCTGTTTCTGGATATTTGGAGCGCCTTTTGGAGTTTGGGGAGTTGGAATCTCCTCTGGCTCCAACAACCTATGGGTGCAACCTGCCCAACTTCCTGTGTGTGTGAAGGAAGAATTTACAACCCTGTTACCAGGAAGAGTTAGAAAAGTTGGCAGGGACTTCCTGGAAACCATGGGGCTCCTAGGGTCAGCTTTCTAGACCCTAGAGCCCAAGAACCCTCTCAGTCCTGAGCGGTAGCACGCTTCATTAAGTGTGCACTCTGTTGGGGGTCCTTCAAGAGAGACTTGTAGGTCTGTGTCTCAGATACTCAGCCAGGGTTCTCAGGGTCTGATTTTTTGTTTGTTTGTTTGTTTTGAAACAGTGGAGGGTCTACACATTGCCTAGGCCTGTGTTGAACTCCTGAGCTCAAATGATTCCCCGGACTCGGCTTTTGGAGTAGCTAAGACTACAGGTGTGTTTTCTCACTGGTGTTTTCTGAATGAGTGACTCGGGAGGGGCTGCGTCCCCTTCTGAGCTGACCGGATCTCCTTCACTACTGGAGCCGTGTGTCCCGCATCTCTGAGTGCCGGCTGGACAGACATGTCAGCTTCTAGACTCCCCCTGTCACCTTTTCAAGTCCTAGATGACTTGGAGGTCACATGGTGATGGACGACTTTCCTCTCCACCCGATCCATTCTTCGAGTGCTTCCTCATCTCCCATCCTCAGTAGCCAGTCAAGGACTGGAAGGGCTCGGTGGTAGATTCCAACCCAGCTACCCAACGTCGGGTCAGAAGTCTACAGGATCTGAGCTCTAGGGGGCACAAAGGATTTCCCTTGCTTTATCAGATAGGTGTGCCAAAAGCAGGACCTGGAGATCCCAAGGAAGTAATGTGAGGGGGGAGGGGAGGATCCGTGGGAAGTTTTAGAGCATCAGCAGAAGTCACCCCCCTACACCATGTCACATGCTTGTGGCTACAAGTCGCTGCTATAGGGGGCAGAGAAGGGAGGACCAGAGGTGGGCACTAGAAAGAGGATGCTGTCCCTGATGCCCCAGTCAGATGGGTTCTGACAAGCAGCTCATTGACATTTAAAACATCTGATGTCTTTTGCTGGGTTGACAGTAATCGTAGTTTTAACCTCTCTTTATTCTGATAATTTCCAGAAAGCAAATTTAAAACAGACTGCCTACTTAGGTATAGACAGGGGACAAAGCGTTCCCAGATGTTGGTTAGGAAAGAGGTAGCCTCAGCCTTTGCAAAGTGGGCTTTCCTTCTCAGACTGACAAGTGCTTTAATTCTGCTCAGCACATTATCGCCACTTCTAAAGTTTTCTTCAAGTGTTTTATCTGAGAAGAAATAGTGTTTTGCCTAAAACCATCGCTTTCTACCATGTAAAAACCTAGCATAAATGGTGAAGTCCGTCTCTGGTGTGCCATGAGCAGGTTTAATAAAAACCATCTGCCCAGCCTTGTTTCTCCTTCAGCTCCTATATCTGCACTCCCTCCCTAGCCTCTGACTTGATGGCTTCCGTCTGTGAATACTTAGTGTTCCAAGAAACAGGATTTTCTCTTCAAAACCAGACGCACAAGCAAATACAACGTAAGAGAGTTAACTGTGGCTCCTGAATATCATCAGATTCCCCACCATGATTAAACTCCCCGGCTGTCTCCTCAGGGCATCTGTGAGTGTGTACCCCAACAGCAAGAGGAGAGAATCAACAGTCCTGCGCTATTCTTCTCAGCCACACCCCCTGGAGATAAGTTCTCTCAGGGAACTCAGAAGCCACTATCAATAAGCCCCTGTGTCAATAAGATTCTCCTGTGCCAATCCTCTACTGGCTCCATGGTGATTAATGGTTAATGGGTGGACACACCCAGTGTTTTTCTCTGGGTTCCAGGATCGAAACTTGGGTCCTCATACTTGCACAGCAGGTGTTCTTACCCCTTGAGTCATTTATCCGGGTCCTACCAGTGAGTTTTCAGAGATTTGTCGAAACAAAGTTTGTACATCGATTGATTCCTTAAGACAGCCATTTTTTCCCCTTGTAATATATTTGTTTTAAGAAAAATCATATGTCCTGCAGAATTTTCCATATTTTGATCATTGTTGATTTTACCCTCTTGTTGTGTTCCTCTTGTTTATTAAAAAAGTATAAAGAAGAGGAGGAATATGTTTTGTGGAGGTGTAGCCAGGTATGGGGGAAAGGGGTGCCTCTGAGGGCCCATGCTGAGGCATCCCTTCTCCCTGAGGGATCAGCCACAGGACAGTATAGTATAGAATACAGTTTATTCAGGGCAGGGGGAGGGAAGTTAAGAGGGTAATAGAGGCAGAGAAAGGCAGAGAGAGAGGGAGAGATAGATACAGAGAGAGAGAGAGAGAGAGAGAGAGAGAGAGAGAGAGAGAGAGAGAGAGACAGACAGACAGACAGAAAGACAGACAGACAGAGAGACAGACAGAGAGTACAGGTCAGCCATGAGCATGTGGAGAGAGATGGGAGGGAAGAATGGGGAGAGAAGGGGGAAGGGGTGAGGGGACAGAGCTGGAGCAAGAAGGCAAGCGAGAAGAGAGGAGAGGCAAGCAGCCCCTATTACAGTGAGTCAGGCACACCTGGCTATTGCCAGGTAACTGTGGGGCAGAGCCTAGACAAAATGCTAACGCCCCTGGTCTCTCTTCCTGACTACAGCAGTTAGATTTGGAGGTTTCATCAGATGCATGGTAAATTCTCTGTAAGAATTTTTTGACGGTGAGTTTAGTCTTCATTATGCAGACATGTCCATTTTGTTGTTGTTGTTTGCTCTGTGAGATATTCGTTGCAGAGTTTTTCGTAATCTCTGGCTAACAGTTTTAAATGACAGCCACGGGCCCACAAGATGAAAGTTGTGGGTGCTTGCTGCCAAGCTTGCCAACCTGGGTTTGCTCTCTGAAACCCACGTGGTCTGACACCTGGAAGTTGTCCTTTGACCTCTACTTATGCACTGGACACACATATGCCCACAAAATCAATCCATCAGTGTAAAAAAGTGTTAAGTACATCCCAGAATGCCTTGGTCCATCACTAAGTCATGACATGCAAAAGAGTGGTTTTGAAACTCTGCCAAGCACTTCTGAATTTATTACTGAAGACCCTCTCCTACAGCGAATGGCTAGACCCTTGGTGACCCTGAGACAGTGGGTGGAGGAGCTTCAGATAAACCTTTGCCTTCGCTTGTGTCCCAAT